>NC_087205.1:8903041-8928041 GCF_015104395.2 Macrobrachium nipponense | reverse complement strand
GTGGCGTATCTTTTATTTGTTACTTTTAATATTTTTACTGGGTATTAATTAAAGTTTTCAGAGACCTATTATTTTCATACACATAGAAAATAACAGTACTGCAAATTTACACTATAAAATGTTTTCATCGCGCAATATAAAAAAAAACTCACTTCGTTACTGAGATGGCAGCAACGGTTGCTATACATAACTCGGCGGCCGCAAAAGAGTTGCCAATGAGGATAAGACGGGAAGAAATCCTATGAGCTACAAAAATAGGATCGCTACACACATTCAGATGATATTACACCTTTTTTTTTTTTTTATTGAATTTAATTTGTTTTATACTGCAAGCAATTTTTTAAAATTTGAAATCCAGCTTTTTTTAAATTGGGGGTCAACATTTTTAATATGAACTTCAAATTTATTAATTTACAAGTAAACTTTTTTTTTTAATATGAGTCAACTTTTTAAATTTGAAGTTCAATTTCATTTATATGAAAGTCAACTTTCTTAAAATGAAGTTCATTTTTTTTAATAAGAAAGTAAATTTTTTTAAGTGAAGTTCAATTTTTTAAATATAAAAGTAAACCTTTTTTTTTAATGTAGTTCAATTTTTAAATTTGAGGGGGAAAAGGTGTAGTTACTTATGAATACAAATGATTTAATATGTCTATAAAATCAGTAAGTTTAATACGACCTACTGTATAAAATGCAACAAAATTATACGATTAATTGCTGGTGTGAATGTGGTCTAATTTCCGGCATGATATTAAATAATAGAGTTTTGGAGAAACGAACAAAAGACAAATCATAAAAAGTTAGGACTAATATTCCTAACTACCACGAAGATAGTACTAACATCCCGTAATAATATTTTTTACTACCACAAAGATAGTACTAATATTCCTTGCTACCACAAAGACAGTACTACCATACTTACTACCATAGAGATAGTACTAATATTCCTTACTAACTAACACAAAGACAGTACTAATATGCCTTATTACCACAAAGATAGTACTAATATTCCTTACTACCAAAAAGATAGTACTACTATGCCTTACTGCTATAAAGATAGTACTAATATTCCTTACTAACACAGACAGTACTAATATTCCTTACTACCACAAAGATATTACTACTACGCCTTTCTACAACAAAGCCAGTACTAATATTCCTTACTACCACAAAGATAGTACTAATATTCCTTAATACCACAAAGACAGTGCGTACTAATATTCCTTACTACTACAAAGGCAGTAGGTACTAATATTCCTTACTACCACAAATACAGTACTAATATTCCTCACTACCACGAAGAGTGTTCGACAGCTTTGCACCGCAGGGAACAGAATACTGATGTCGGGCAACATAATACAGCGGCGTTTGCACAGACTCCTGGGTGTTTGAGCAAAACGAAACTAGCAGAAAACAATAGACGACGTGTGGTCTTAAGAGTGATAGCAGATGTTCTCTATTAAATGTGTGTAAAATTGTTTTGCACAACTCGTAAATATATAAGTTAATAATATAATATGAATCATCAGATAGAATAAGTATTATCAATATCACCGAGATCAAACGCGTAGCACGCCAAGCCAAGCCAAGCCAAGGAAGAGAATAAAACAAAAACCACTCTCTCTAACAGTGTGCTACAGCGGCTTCTCTCACTCTTTCTCTCTTTCCCCCTAGCATGCAATTACGGAACCTGTTGCAAACCTCCCATGATTAGTATGATAAAAGCGTTACCCCTGGTATTAAGGGGGGGAAACGAAGCTAGGATAATGCATCCGTGGGGGGGGGGGGGGGGGGGGGGGGGGGGGGGGGGGGGGGGGGGGGGGGGGGGGCTGTATTTACTGGCAAGATCTATGCATCATTTAAAGCGGAAGGTGTTTCTACGTAGTGCGATAAAACTGACATTTTCCTCGTGAAACTGTGTGTGTAAGAGAGAGAGAGAGAGAGAATGTACATAATTCCGATGTTACATGCTTATCTCAAACTTCTCTCTCTCTCTCTCTCTCTCTCTCTCTCTCTCTCTGTAAATAGGTGTTATTTACCACCTCAGAATATCAAATTGTCAGGATGAAACCGCTAAGCGACCGATGAAGATGGTAAAGGTCGAACCTTCTTCGTCGAGAATGAGAAATTCATGGCTTTGGGAACTCGTGTGTGTGTGTGTGTGTAAAATGGATATTTCTGTTTAACACTTCAATCCTACTAAATACAATTTAAACTTTTAGACTTTTCAACTCTGATGACACCTCTTCTGTGTGTGTGTGAGAGAGAGAGAGAGAGACCTTACCTTACAGACCTTACATCTTGTTCGGGTTGTCCCAGGTCCCTCAGTGTGAGGCACCTCTAATGTCTACCAGAGAGTTGCTAGTACATCTTCCGGTATATTTTGCATCTTCCAATCTTGGATGGTCTGGGATGCAGTTTAGATATTTGTCGAGCTTATTCTTAAACACATCTACGCTCACTCCTGATATATTCCTCAGATGAGCTGGCAACGCATTGAATAGACGCTGCATTATCGATGCTGGTGCGTAGTGGATTAATGTCCTTGTGTGCTTTCCTTATTTGTCCTGTATAGTTTTGGGCACTATTAATCTACCTCTGCTTGCTCTTTCTGAGAGAGAGAGAGAGAGAGAGAGAGAGAAAATCATACACAGGTGGTCAATGTAGAAGACCTTGACCCTTTCCTCATCACTGGGAGAAGACATCATCAACCCTCAACTCACCTCATCCTACTACTTTCGACATCATCCCCGATGGAGAGAGAGAGAGAGAGAGAGAGAGAGAGAGAGAGAGAGAGGGAGTTATAACTTGTAATCAGATTTTCGAATCGGAAAGCACGCATGGAGAAGGAGTCAAAATTGATGTAAAGTCGTTTGATGAGGGCAATCTAACAAATGTGAAACCCACAAAGGAACGAGCACAGCTCTCTCTCTCTCTCTCTCTCTCTCTCTCTCTCTCTCTCTCTCTCACGCTGATGGCTTGCATCACTACAGACCCTGAAGTCTGACATATTTCGTTTTCGTTGGAGGTGATGCAACTGACTGGAATCTCTCTCTTTCAGAGTTGTATACTATCCAGCAGTTATTCAGAATCCTCACTATTATTATGCCCCCAATCATTTCGGGTCTTTGGACTGAATTGAATACAGAATTTTTAGGCCAAAGAACTGGGACCTATGAGGTCATTCAGCGCTGAGACGGAAGTTGCCAGTACAAGGCTCGAAAGGTGTAACTGGAGGAAAACCTCAAAACAGCTGCATTATAAATCAATTGTTATGAGATGGTGGAAAGTAAGATGGAAGAAAGGGAATATTCCGTTTTTATTTTTTTTTTTTTTTTTTTTTTTTTTATACGAAAGTAAAGTTTAATTAAGCAGATGACAGACGGGATTTGATGCCGATGTAGTTTGATCTGAAACAATGAAGTAATTTTCCGTTTTCTTTTAGCAGCAATATTCCCTTTACTTGATTTTGTCTTCTACCTATTAAAATCTTTACTTAATTTTGTTTTCTACCAGTGAAAACCTGATTAACTGTCGCCCAAATAATTAAATACATAATTCCCATTTTCTACATAAAAAAAAGACTTTCCGATAAACAAACAAACTCTCTATTAACTCTGCTCTGCATATTCGTATTTCTAAAGTCATACGAAGCAACTGGTAGTTTTGTTCTTTATATATATATATATATATATATATATATATATTTTAGCTGATAGGTAAGATGGGTGAAAGAAGAGTGAGGGTAGTTAGCTAGCTAACCTTGGTAGGGAATAGTTTGGAAAGTTAAGTATTAGTAAGAGTAATGTAAAGTGTGGTTTATCCACAATTATATTTGAATAAGGGTACAATTTTCTAGCTAATATTAACATAATACAATAATGATTATACATTATATTGACATGGTGAATTGTACAGGTTACATATTTTGAATTTTATTACATAATATAATCATATTTAATAAAGTTCCAATTTTCTAACTCTAAACTTAATTTTAATTATCATAATGATTTTGCATTATATCTACATATTAAATTCTACAAATTACTTTTTCACAAAACATTTCTTAATAGTACTTTTGAATTTGTATACCGGCTGACTTTGTTCGAAGCCGAAACCTAAAATTTCGTCAGTTTTACATTTTCGCTTGGGAAAACCATTATTATACACCATCTTTAATTTACCATAACTATTAATATACACCATCATTACTTGAGATAACCATTAATATACACCATCATTACCTAAGATAACCATTAATATACACCATCATTACTTGAGATAACCATTAATATACACCATCTTCAATTTACCATAACTATTAATATACACCATCATTACTTGAGATAACCAATAATATACACCATCATTACTTGACGATAACCATTAATAATATACACCATCATTACTTAAGATAACCATTAATAATATACACCATCATTACTAAAGATAACCATTAATATACACCATCATCACTTAAGATAACCATTAATATACACCACCGTTACTTAAGATAACCGTTAATAATATACACCATCATTACATTGTATAAAGCATTGTAGAGAACCTCGAGTACATGAAGTCATCATCTCCTGTTGTATCCAGCCCCTCTCTCTCTCTCTCTCTCTCTCTCTCTCTCTCTCTCTCTCTCTCTCTCTCTCGGCCAGGTCATATCATGCAATTCTTGGATGGCAAGAAAACGAAGAGAGAGAGAGAGAGAGAGAGAGAGAGAGAGAGAGAGAGACTTTGGCTCTCGTCACCTTCTGTTATTGATGTCGGCCTTGGCCTTTGAGGATATTAAATTTGCAAGGAAAATTAAAATTAGCGGCACAAAAACATTTTGAGAAATCTTTCCTCGTTTACATTTCAGGCACACTGCATACCGGTATACATGAACGTGCGCGCGCACACATACACACAAGTTTGTGTGCGCAATATATATATATATATATATATATATATATATATATATATATATATATAGATATATATATATATATATATTAATTAGAGAGAGAGAGAGAGGGAGACGGAGAGAGAGAGACGAGAGAGAGAGAGAGCGAGAGGAGAAGAAGAGAGGAGAGGAGAGGGAGAGAGAGAAGAGATGAGAGAGAGAGAGAGAAATTTTAAACTGACAACCAATCAATCTTCAGCCAAACGATCCATAGTACTGACTCTCTTTTCTCATGTATGCAATACCAAGTCTGTTGAGCCATAATCAATGCACGCAGATTCCAGTAATAGGAGTTGTTTGAGACCAAGTTATTCATTATAAGTGGATTACACGTTTTTTTCTTAACGGTAACTAGAGAAATCTACGACGTTACAGTATAAAGAAGATAATAAGACATAAATAATAATAATAATAATAATAATAATAATATACATATTATAATATATATATATATATATATATATATATATATTATATATATATATATATATATATATCAATATAAAAAACACCGTGATATATTACACACAATATAATGATTAGTTAAAGGGATGCAGGTATTAGCTTGATATGCGTCGATTAATAGGAAATGACGTTTACAAACGTAAGACGCCGTCCTGTCCGAACGTCGCGACGACATAAAGAGGCCAAGAACTAACCCGTCCACTTCTAACTTTCTCTTGACGGTATTTGGAAGAATGCCTTGAGAAGAAAAAAAAAAAAAATCATGGGCGGACGCACACACTATAACAATAAGTCTTATTTGCGTAATAAATTCTGTAATGAAACCTTACCAGCGAACGCGACTCGATTAAACCTATATGTTCCTTTTTATTCTTCTCATATTGTTCTTCTGTAAACTTCCTCTGAACTAAAATTTCCGAACTAGAGCCGTATACAAAATTATTTCGGATATAATAGATACACTTTTTAAACAGGAAGAGTATCGTTTCGAACCATACACACACGTACACACACACACATATATATAGTATGTATTAGATATATATATATATATATATATATATATATAATATATATATATATATATATATATATATATATATATATATATATATATGTATATAAAATATATACAGTATATAATATGTGTGCACATACATACACAGACAAGTATGCATAAACCAAGGTCGACCATTAATGAAAGAACGTAAACGCAAACGCTTCCTTAAGACAAAACTCCATTCAGATCAATTACTGGCAACCTTGAGGGCGTCTCAAAAACCGCCCACAAACAACTCTTTTGAGGCGCACGAGGAAACTCTGGCTGAGGCGCAGTCATTTATACAACTTTGAGATTCTTGTCTGACAGATAATGTGACAAACATCACTCCGAGACAACCATGGCGACAAGGTGAGGGAAGGTCACTCACTGTTCCTTGAATATAACTCAAGACGCCTCTCGATTCAAATTAAACCACAGCAGACAGCCATGACGTTTAGCGGCCTTCGTAAATCTGGTCAATTAGCAAGTCTAATTTTTCACGGATTATTTGCCAGTTTACGAGAGAGAGAGAGAGAGAGAGAGAGAGAGAGAGAGAGAGAGAGAGAGAGAGAGAGAGAAACAAATAACTTTTACAGGAAATAAATCGTATTAATACGAAATTAATACGTATTAACTTGCAGCCTAAATTAACAGAAGTAAAAACTCCCTTTCAATTCTATATTCAGTCAGTTTAATGCGTCCGTGATTAAGTCTCCAAAAATACTTTGACCACAAAGCTTAAGTGGTTAGCATCGGGGTCAGGCAATCAATGTCTCCCAAGCTTTCGCTTTCACCAGACGAAAGCCTACCCGGTTCCATTTAAAAATCGCCTCATAAGAGAACTTACGAACATTATATGACTAATTATCTTTCATTTCCTTTCTCTTTTAAGGTAAAGGCACTCTTCAGACACCTTACTTTTTCCAGCCCAATATTTACGAGCAGCTCGGGAATAATAACGATGTATTTGGCCGAGTTCTATATTCTAGCTGATTTATTGGAAGGTTTTGTTAAACCGGCTCCGCTCACAATGAACACTGTTGACGGAACTTCCTGGAACTACTATCAAATGTCGCATGTCATATAGCGCCAACTCCAAGTACTGGTATATTCTCCTCACAATTCAAAGGAAGAATGGAATAAGATTATCTAGGACTTCGGAAAATTTACTGCTTTCATATACATCGAAAAAAAAAATCACAATATCGGTACATTAATAAATATTACTATTCAATATTTAGAATATGTATGTATGTATGTATGTATGTATGTATGTATGTATGTATGTATGTATATATATATATATATGTGTGTGTGTGTGTGTGTGTGTGTGTGTGTGTATGTAATGTATATATATATATATGTGTAATATATATATATATATATATATATATATATATATATATATATTATTATTATTATTATAAGATAATTGGGGACTTCGGAGAATTTACTGCTTTCATATACATCGACAAAAAAAGTCACAATATCGGTATATTAATAAATATTACTATTCAATATTTAGAATATGTATGTATATGTATATATATATGTGTGTGTGTATGTAATATAAAATATGTATACGTGATATATATAATAATATTATTGTTATAAGATTATTGGAGACTTCAGAGAAATTACTGCTTTCATATACATCGAAAAAAAAAAAATTCACAATATCGGTATATTAATAAATATTACTATTCAATATTTAGAATATGTATATATATATATATGTGTGTATATATATATATATATATATATATATAAATATGTGTGTGTGTTTGTGTATGTATGTATGTAATATAAAATATGTATGTATGTATGTATGTATGTATGTATGTATGTATGTATGTATGTATATATATTTAATGTAAATAAATTCTTTTGTTAAAACAGGATACATCCCAATTATAAAAGGCCCATTAAAACACCGATTTAAAGCTAAGGACTATATATATATAAGGATGGTAGAAGGACTTACATTGGCGAAATATATAGCGGGATGTATACCCTTAGGTGATGCCTGGGATCACTGCTAAGCCAACGATAGTTCTGTTAATTGTATTAATCCAGGCTCCATTGGAAAGGTTGATCCAATTATCTCGTTTTATCAGTGAAGATTCTACCATCTGATATTTGTAACGACAGCTGCTTTGGTATAAAATTAAGGATGAGTTCCAATCAATGGTATGGTTCATGTTATTTATATGATGGAAAATTGCCAAACTATGTTGTCCATATCTAACTGAGCGCATATGTTGAGTTAATCTTTCCGAGAGAGATTTTCCTGTGAATCCACAGTATGACTTATCACAATCCCTACAGGGGATATCATAAACTCCTATGTCTTTTCTACTGAACGTTAAGGATTTCCCCAACGTAATTGGATAAGTGAAGACAAAATGGTTGGAGGAGCCTAAGGTTTGTGCGATCTCTCATAAATTATCCATGCAAGGGATGATGATTTTGTTTGTGAATTTATTTTTCTGTGGGTTTATAAAAAATGCTTTTTGCTTATTGTATGGATTTTCCTATTATGTGCTTGGGGTATTTTACCAAGATAAGTTATTTCTGATTGTTTCAAGTTCTTTACGAAAATCTGGGGAGCAAATTCTCAGGGCTCTAAGAAATAAGTTACTTGCTATGCGAAGTTTAACTCAAATATCATGATAGCTGTAAAAACGTATGTATGATAGTGAGAATGTCGCTTTCCTGAAGACAATGATTTTGTAGTTGTTATTAGTTCAAAATTAAGACATCTAAAAATGGATTTAAGTATTGTTTTCCCATTCTACTTTAAATTTTATTCTCGGGACCAAGGAATTTAATTTTTGTAGAAATACATCAAAATCGCTGCAATCGCTTTTCCAGTATGTAAGATGTCATCTACATAACGAAGCCAATTCATATCTGCAGGTTTGATAGGGTTTATAATTACGCTTTCGAAATACTCCATATATAAGTTTGCTAACATAGGGCTGAGCAGACTCCCCCATACTGCAACCGAATTTTTGACAGTAAATGTTATCACCAAAGGACCAAAGGAAAAATAGGGCATATCTCCAACTATATATTTCGATAACGTCGCTACTACTGTCATTCACTACTTGATGAGGGTGGGAGTTAGTCCACTGAAATATGGTCCCTAGTTTTAAATCAGTGTTTTAATGGGTCTATTATACTTATTATATATATATATATATATATATATATATATATATATATATATATATTTATACACACATACACATACACACACACACACATATATATATATATATATATATATATATATATATATATATATATATATACAGATATGAAGCTCATTCCTTGACATCCAATATGCCAACTTTTGTACGCTTTTAAATAAATAAGTAACGCTCTTTTCGTATTCTTGGTGCATGAATCCAGGCCAAAGACCGCAAAACTTATGCTTTTAATGAATGTACCACAAATCATCCTCCACAGAATGGAAATAATTGCCATGCTAAAGCGCAGAAAGTTTCCCCGAGAGAGAGAGAGAGAGAGAGAGAGAGAGAGAGAGAGAGAGAGAGAGAGAGAGAGAGAGAACACACAAATAACTCAAACCTATTCAATGACAGAGATAAAAATATCACACAAATAATTTAACCCTATTCAATGTGTGTGTGAGAGAGAGAGAGAGAGAGAGAGAGAGAGAGAGAGAGAGAGGGAGTGGCAGTTCCCGACCAAAACCATGTTATGCAGCCTAGGGCTCTGCTGACCAAGGTTCCAGAGCAGAGGTTCTCTGGATCATAAGGCTGCTCCGAAGACCCAAGTTTAGACGAATGGAATGGGACATAGAATGTAACCAGGCGCTGGGAATTATGAGGTCATTCAGCACTGAGAGTGAAATTGAGGGTAGACAAGTTCGAAAGATGGAGGAAAGAGAATAATAATGGAGGTCCATTCAAAGGAATGAGCAGGGTTGACGCTAAGGACCGAACGGACGCTGCAAAGAATCTTAAGTAACGCCTACAGTGTACCGCAAGAGGTGCATCGACGGCACTAACCCCCCCCCCCCCCTACGGTGAGAGACAAGACTAATAGCTATGACGACTTCCGCAATTCGGTCGGGATTTGCGACATGACCTTGGTACTAGAGTAGATTCCCATCAACCGTGCATTTGATGTCTTGGCCAGTCCCTTACGACGCTCCTGATTGGCTGATGATATGCCAATCACAGGGCTGGAAACCCTCAGTCTCTCGAGAGAGTTCACAGAGGCAGGACGCATTTTCCACCTCTCCTGAAGGACACTTTTGAAAGCCGTATCCCTCAGGAGAGGTGGAATATACACCTTGCCTATGTGAACTCTCGAGAGAGACAGAGAGAGTTTCCAGCCCTGTGATTGGCTTATCAACAGCCAATCAGGGGCGTCGTAAGGGACTGGCCTTGACATCAAATGCACGGTTGATGTGAATCTACTCTAGTTCCTGTTACTTTCATCATAGAGACGCAATCAGGTACATGCTGAGAGATTTCTGCTAGTTTCTCCATTTTTTTTTTTTCTTTTAAGTTCAACTATTTCATACGCCCCTGTCATGGGCCCCCCACCAACAAAAGGTCAAAAAAATTATAATGAAATAAAATTTGATGCTTTAGCACAGATACGACTTGTGTGCGTAACCATACAGACACGTTTGTGGATTATATATATAATATATATATATATATATATTATACATTCATTAAAGAAATAAATTGAACCGCTTCGGACGGATGACCTTAATGTCATCCATGCAAAATCTGAAGTTGTGGAAATGTTTGCACAGGTGGCTCATCTTTTATTCAGCTGTCACTTAAAGAGGGCTCGTGGCATTGCTGACAGTCTAGTCTTTATTTGGATTCTGTAACCAACGCTTGAGGCAAAGTTTACTTGTTTATGTGTGTGTTGTGTGAATATATGTATGGATGTATGTATATAAAATATGTAGAACCTACTGGTTACTTTTTGACCAGATATATATACGTCCTTTAATATCCAATTCGCTCTGCCTCGGAATTAATATATTTTAATATATGTTGACCGAAAGGGAATTTTTACTTGATGATAATTTCGTCCTCTCGTGGATTCGAACCAGCGAACGGAGGAGGAATCAGTCTTGGTTTCTCCCCTGTGCGCTGGTTCCAATCCACGAGAGGACGAAATTATTATCAATGAAAAAATTCCCCTTCTGTTAGCATATATGAAAATATATTAATTCCGAGGTAGAGCGAACTGGGTATTAAAGGACATCTGTAGCTTAATGTATATATATATATATATATATATATATATATATATATATATATATATATATATATATATATATGAATCACGGTGATGTGATAAAAATTCATATATGTGTATATATATATATGTGCGTTTCAAAATAAGAAATTTCTCCTACGGCGAATGGCTCCAAGAGAGAGAGAGAGAGAGAGAGAGAGAGAGAGAGAGAGAAGAGAGAGAGAGAGAGAGAGAGAGAGATTAAAAGCATATTTATATGAACACCCAGTGTGACAAACCTTCACACTTGCGCTTCATACAGATACACAAAAGAATCTCATCTACAGTACGTCAAACCACAACACACAGACTGCACTATTAACCTCTATCTTGTATGCAACACCCCCCCCCCCCCCCCCCCCACTTCCTGGACGTGCAATTTTCAGCTATCTGTTTCACATTATCCATTTGGGGCATTTATCTCCTCTTACTCCTTCTCAACATCTCAACACTTCCGAATTATAAACTTCTTTTTCCGACATTTCCTCCACAGGAATAAACTACCTTAGAAAAAACCAGATAAATTCTTTCACTTAGAAATACCTTTCACTAATTCTAATGTTCCATAGTTATCGCCATTTTCATTTTTCTTACGCCAAACACATGCGACACAAACAATTCTTCCCAACGTATAAATATTTTTTCCTTCCATTTGCATATTTAACAGTTCCAACAAACTTTGATCGCCAACACCCTTTCACTCATTACTCCTCATCACATCTTACCCATATCTATTATGTTTACTTCCAAAATTTCCTATTAACATTAACAGCTCCATTTTCCTGGTTTCCATTTCCTTGATCCAACTTACATTTGCTCTCAACTTTCTACTGATACAACTGAAAACTCTTTCAGTATTTTTCTAAAAATTTCCGAAACGCTACTGTCCCATCTCCACTCACTTTTTCTACCCAAACGCTGCGCAAACGTCCGACGAACCTCAAATGTATCGCGTGGTCAACATGACTCCATCTACCCAAGGAAATTGCAGTTCCTTATGGCAACCTCTGCTCTATCTTCCTTTATTTTTTTTACCCCGTTAAATCTAGCCTCTACTAGGAAGTTACTCTTGCTACCCATGACCCGCGTTCACTTCCCATTTCGACAGGGCAATATCTCTTCGTTTTTCCTCGTCATCAGTAGTGACCGTTCTAGGAGATGCTACTAGGAGATACAAATGACCCTTAGTATTTTATTGCGACGCTATAAATATTTCCAATGGCTCAACCACGTTGGAACTCCTGTTTACGGATAACATTGCATGCGTCCACATTCAAATTTGAATCGAGATGGATGGAAATGCAAAGAAATTAACAAAAAATAATTTTCATTGATTTTAGTTAGACAGAAGGATAAATCTATGAACGAAATCATCACCAACGAGCTACGGTTCTTTGTATCCTCCAACATATTTTAAGGAGTCTGGAGTCTTACAAGGTAGAATATAGTGCTCATTTTCACATCAGCGGTAGACACACTGTATTGTCTCTTTAGATTTCTGTGGCAATATTTTGTTTATATACTTAATCTCAATTTTCCCGGATTTGGACTAGTGCTTTTAATTTCTCAACATTAAAAGGTGAATGTATTTCTAATAAAATACAGAACAAACAACACATACAAAATATATATATATATATATATATATATATATATATATATATATATATATATATATATATATATATATATATATATATATATATATATATATAATATATAATATGAAATCGACTGCATGCGTATACATAAGTGCGCATATACATAACCCGAAAACATGTTAGCCCTGACAGACTGGGACAGTTATTATGCATAAACGTTCTCAAACAACACCAACAGAAGAAGCACCCTCTTGCGCTCATTAACATACCGGATCGCAAGTCTAGCGTTCACGAGTCAACAAGGGAACACGAGAGAGAGAGAGAGAGAGAGAGAGAGAGAGAGAGAGAGAGAGAGAAGAATAACCAGATTCAACGAGTATCTAGATAGTACTTTATTACTGTTTTACTGTGCTTTATCTTCCACAAATCTCCACTCACCTCCAGCCTCCCTCCTCATAGTTCTCGACCAATTAAGTTCGGGTCTTCCTTCGTGTGTCTTCCGACTCTCCTGGTGCCCACATGATCCTCAGATGACATTGATGTTGTTGTTATTATTATTATTATTATTATTATTATTATTATTATTATTATTGTGGTCATTCTAAAGAAGTAAAAGAATGTAAAGGGAAATACAGAAAGAAGAGATAAGTCATTAGTTAAAGATAATTCAACAAATTAAAAAACAGAAAGAGATCACTAATTAGAAAAACACATATTAACAATTTAACAAACAGAAAGAAGAGATCAATCAGTCCTTAGAAAAAGATATTAAACAAATTTACAAATAGAAAGAAGAGATCAGTTATTTGAGAAACAGATACATTAACAAATAACAAACAGAAAGAAGAGACCGGTTATTAGATAAACAGATACACTAACAAAATAACAAACAGAAAGAAGAGACCGGTTATTAGACAAACAGATACAATAACAAATGAACAAACTGAAAGAAGAGATTAGTTATTAGAACAAAAGATACATTTAACAAATGAACAGGGGAGATGTGCAAAGGACGTTTACTTGCCACTTCCATCTAACATATCTCCGGATATGCTGGAGGAGAATGAGGAACAGCAAAAGAAATAAAAGGGAGAAAGGGGGGGAAGGAGCAGAGACAGAAACAAAAGCAGAGAGAGAGGAAGGAAGAGAGCAGAGCAGCAGCAAAAGAGGAAGGCGGAGCAGAAACAGCAAAAGAAAAGGAAGAAGATAGAGCAGAGACAGCAAGGAAAACAAAAAGAAACAAAAAGAGAAGGAGCAGACAGCAAATGAAAAAGAAATACAAGGAAAAGGAAGAAGAAGGAGCATAGACAGCAAAAAAAAGGAAGAAGAGGGATATAATAGACGGAAGAAACTGGAGACAGTGGATAAAAGGAGAGAAATGAAGGACAGAGAAGGAAGAGGAGATAGGGAGGAAGAATCTGACGACAGTGGAGAAGGAGGAGGAGAGAGGACAGAGGATGAGGAAGAGATGTGAAAAAGGAAAGAGTGGAGGGGAAAAGATGAATCTAAAGATGAAGAGGAAGGAGGAAACGAAATGGGGCAGAGCTAACAGTGGAGGAAGAAATAATATAAATGGGAGGAGAGAGTCTAGAAAGAAGATGCCGAGAGGGAATGGGTGAAGAAGAGGTATGGGAGAGGAGATGTTGGAGTAATGAGAGGAAGTGGGAAAGAAATGGGAGAGGACATATATTATGGAGGAAAAGTAATAGACGGAGAGGGAGGTGGCAGTGAAAGAGCAAGAAAGAATAACACAAAAGGGAACAGCGGTAGTCTCTACAATCTCTAGCCATTGTAAAGAGAAAAAGGCGTGATCCGACCTCCATCTTACTCGCGTGTCTTTTCACCGACGAAAATTATAATAAACATGTACGCTATCTATATTTTATTAGAAATAACTGTACTGTACTGTATAACATAAACATTATTTACTTATTCCATTTTCAGTCTAATAAATAAATCATAAATATCCTACCCTAACATTCCTGTATATTTCACTCAACGCCAAAAACACCTTTCTCAGACCTTTTTAGGCTTTTCCATAGGGCTTACCTAACAACCGCCACCCCCCCAACCAAGCACACCAACAGCAAGACCAACAACAACATCAGCAGCAAAAAAGTAGTGTGTAGGCTTACTCCCCGAGCAAGCAAAAAAGTTGGCCCAGGCAACAAAACAAGAATAACTGACCTGCCTCACCGGATACGCTAAAAACATGACAGCGACCACAACTGTCCAGCAAAGGCATTGAAAAGAGTACGGAACATCCGCACGTAAACAAAGGAAAGGCATTCATTCGTACACACAAAAATTACACACACGTGGAAGGTCACGATGCATTTTGATACACAAGGAGAGAGAGAGAGAGAGAGAGAGAGAGAGAGAGAGAGAGAGAGAGAGAGAGCTCTTATAATTAAGACACTCCGTACTTCAAGTCTTCTTAACCCTTTTATCTTATCTATGTGGATGTTACTCTTATATAACCTTTTTTGCTGTTACCAAACACCGGAAAAAACACATAACACTCTAAACTTCAACCACAAACGCGATAAGTAATGTAATAGTTAAATGTTCTACGCTTAAAGAATAATAACAAAAATTGCGTCATAAAAAATCTATAGAAGTAAGGCAGTTATTTATGGATTTACAAATATAAAATAAACACGTTGAGATTGTTTATATTATACATGGCGTAGGCATTTCCTGTCAAACTACGACCTCACGTCAAGGCAACAATACGAACAAAAGTCAACAGAATACGTAAACAAAAAAACACAACTTCAACAGTATATGTAATCAACCATATTTGAACGGAGTAAGCGAGAGTATACTAAAGTACTATTACATCCACAACGAAACTTTCGAGTCTCGCTGAGAGCAGCAGTTCTGAATGAGATCTGAGACATCGAATACTACTACTAATACTACTATTATAAAGAAGAAAACTCACCACAGCCAAAACGCGTGAATGAAGGGGACACGTCATCAGCTCAGCTCAGCTCCTCAGGTACATCTGAAAACGATCCCAACAGACATGGTTAGCAGCACGAAAGTGGAATGGAGTGGGGTGGGGAGTTTTCAAATATAAAACTTGGAAATCTAACTTTAAAATAGCCTCATACAGAAAACGTATAAATTTACATTCAGATGTTAACATAATAGTAACGTTTGAGGTAAGCTTTAAAGTACTGTAATACAGAAATGGTAAACATATATTATATATATATATATAATATATATATATATATATATATATATATATATATATATATATATGAATGTCTTTTTACTGTAATACAACAGTATAATACGATGATCAAAGGCCAATAATAAAACGCTATTTTAACGTTGCAACCATATATATATATATATATATATATATATATATATATATATATATATATATATATATATATATATATATATACACATACACACTACATTAAGATATAAAATAAGAGTACACATGTGGTGTGACAAATATGAAAAGTTCATGAATATATTTAAGTCAAATGGAGCTCCCTAAAAAAAAAATAAAAAAAAAAAAAATAAAAAAATCCATGATGTTCTACCATCGGATGTAAATAGTTGTAAGTATCCAAGTGTAATAATAATAAGAATAAATTTCGGGCAAAAAAAATCATATTAACAACAGGTGTGACGGAAGCTTACAAATGTGCCCATACATGAACACAAGTGTACGCGGGTAAATATCAAAGTAAAGATAAATCATCTCTATTTTGCTGTAATCACGACTTAAATGAAGAAAAACAAAATTAACCGGACCAAGTTTAATATGAGTCGCTAAGAAAAACATTTCGTGTGTGCATTTAAAAAAAAATCATGTGGTTTCCTCGACAATTACAGGCAATCATTTAAATAAAAATAATCGTCTGATAATGATATAATGATGGTTGCAACACACGAAACAAAAGAAATCCTTTTGTAAAGAAACGGAAATGCGCTTCGTAAGTAAGCGGATAATATTCATAACATGAGCAAATGTGAAGGTCGAATTCTAGTTTGAAAAATGACGCATAAACGCAGATGTAACGATGTGAAACACCGAGTGGTTGAATGTCATATCAGCGCATGCGCAGTTAGGAAGACTCCTTATATGGAAGGCGAGGTTCTATCCCCGCAGGAACACGTCAGATCATTTTTGAGCGGTATCTGAAAATCGTTTCGGTTTCTTTTATACTTATAAAGAAATATATCAGTAAGATATATATATTATATATGTATATATATATATATATATATATATATATATATATATATATATATATATACACACACACACACAGCAGAGTATTATACACGTACTGCTCTTCCCAGTTTCTTGTTTTGAGGATTAGCCACATAAAAATGCAGATTTAACTAACGAAAAAAAAAAAAAAAAAAAAAAAAAAAACACCGATCACAGGAAGAAGATCGTAAACTACGGAGAAACTGACGGCTCGTTAGAAGACTGTGCAAGCAACAAGCGCCTGCATCCCATTTAAAGACTCGTCTAACACGCTCATCAAAGTCGAGTCGACTCCGCGGGTGGCATCATCGCGATTGGGTCATATCGCTAAAGTCGACTTGCTGATTTCTATATGTTAGTTGCTTTTATTTTCGACCTTCTTAATATTAATGATATAATTCATGACCGGTCTTCCGCGTTAATTTGCATGATCATCATTACAATACAATTTCGTTTTTTTTTCGACGAAACTTATAATAATGCAGTGTGAGTTTTCACGTTTAAAACTAATTTCAGCTTTTATTCTAATTAATCACTAGATACTTAACCTTTTATTCTCATTAATCAGTGGAATATTTCGCATTTTATTCTCAATAATCACTAGAATATTTCACCCTTCATTCGTAGATTATTTAACTTTTCATTCTCATTAATCACTAGAATATTACACCTTTCAATCTCATTGGTCGCTGGATTATTTCACCCTCCATTCTCATTAATCAATAAAATATTTTACATTCCAGTCTCATTAATTAATCAAATATTTCACATTTGATTCATATTAATCACTAAAATATTTCAATCTTGTTTCTTATTAATCACTAGATTATTTCACCTTTTATTCTCAACCACTAGAATATTCTACCTTTTATTCTCATTAATAACAAAAATATTTCCTCGTTTATTCTCATTAACCACTAGAATATTACACCTATCAAGCTCATAGGTCGCTGGATTATTTCACCTTTCACTCTCGTTAATCGATAGAATATTTCACCTTACAAAACTCCTTAATTAGTGAAATATTCCACCATATTCATATTAATCACTAGAATATTTCACTTTTGATTCTCATTAATCACGAGAATATTTCGCCTTTTATCATCATTAATCACTAGAATGTTTCACCTTTTATTCTCATTAATCACTAGAATATTTCACCATTCTCGTTAATCGATAAAATATTTAACGGTCCAATTTCAATTATTAGTAAAATATTCCACCATATTCATATTAATCACTGGAATACTTGGCTTTTGATTCTCATTAATCACTAGAATATTTCGCCTTTACTTCTAATTAACCACTTGAATATTTCTCCTTTTATTGTCATTAACCACTAGAATATTTCACCTTTAATTCTCATTAATCACAAGAATATTTCACCATTTATTCCCATTCACCACTAGGATATCACACCCATCAATCTCATTGGTCGCTGGACTATTTCATCTTTCATTCTCGTTAATCAATAGAATATTTCACCTTACAATTTCATTACTTAGTAAATTATTCCACCATATTCATATTAATCACTAGAATATTTCACTTTTGATTCTCATTAATCACTAGAATATTTCAGTTTTTGTTCTCATTAATCTTTCACTTTTTTTCTCAATAATCACTAGATTATTTCACTTTTGATTCTCTTTAATAACTATACTATTTCAGTTTTGATTCTCATTAATCACTAGACTATTTCTTTTTATTTTCATTAATCACCAGAATATCTCACTTCTGATACACATTAATCACTAGAATATTTCACTTCCGATACACATTAATCACTAGAATATTTCAGTTTCGATTCTCAATAATCACTAGACTTCTATTGATTCTCATTAATCACCAGAATATTTCAGTTTTGATTCTCATTAATTACTAGGCTATTTCCCATTTGATTCTCATTAATCTCTACGATTATTTCAGTTTGGATTCTCATTCATCACTAGACTATTTCACATTGGATTCTCATTAATCACTACGATTATTTCAGTTTTGATTCTCATTAATCACTAGACTTCTATTGATTCTCATTAATCACCAGAATATTTCAATTTTGATTCTCATTAATTACTAGACAATTTCCCATTTGATTCTCATTAATCACTACGATTATTTCAGTTTGGATTCTCATTAATCACTAGAATAGTGTCGTTTGATTTCGCTCCATCCAACGGCAGAATATTTGTTTCACACCTGCCACATACGCTAATTACTAAGCAACACTGATGGTAATCTTTCAGCCTGAGCTTGATAGCTCTCGCTCATTATCAAATACCTACTATTTGATCTCTCTCCATCTAATTCCCTTGACTTTGCAAATACCACACGACTGCCACTTGATAATCAGTCTTCACGCTAATTACCACGTTACTGTAATTTTTTTTGTTACATCACAGCTCGCTTATCACTGCAATATAATTCGATTCCAAATCATCAAGTTTTTACCCAGCGTCTTAATTGCAAAGCAGACTCGTTAGTGCACTGAAGCGAGAGAGAGAGAGAGAGAGAGAGAGAGAGAGAGAGAGAGAGAGAGAGAGAGAGAGAGAGAGAGAGAGAGGACTGGACTAGACTTTCACAAACCCTCAATTCTCTAGGCTGCCTATGGTTATGAGAGAGAGAGAGAGAGAGAGAGAGAGAGAGAGAGAGAGAGAGAGAGAGAGAGAGAGAGACCGTGTATTCACTGGGTTACACATTTTTACTTATTAAAAAAATAAGAAACTAGTTCGTAAACGAATGGAATAACTGAAGAGATTAATAAATCGTACAAAAGTGAGTTTGATGAAATTTCCAATAATTAATTAAAGGAACAAGGAACTCATGCAAAGAATGAAAGGAATAATTACAGAAATATGTTAATCGTACATAAATTAAATTGGGGAAATTCCCAATTAAAAAAAAAAAAAAAAAAAAGGAACTCGAGCAAAAATGCATCAAATAATAAGGAAATAAATAACTCGTGGAAAAATGAATTTGGTGTTGGTATTTTATCCATTTATTAATCAAAGAAATTAATAACTCGTACGAAAATCAATTTGGTGAAATTCCCATTATCAATTTTTAAAAATATACTCGAACAGAAACGAATGACTTGAAATTCTCATTTTCAAATGAATTTAATACCTCATTTTACCATATTTAATTCCTATACATAAAAACAATCCAAACAAATGCATTACCTGACACTGATATGGAAACAATACAAGGCGTGATCGGAACTCCAGCTTATTCTGGCCGCATGCTAAAATCTACGGTCAAATAGCTCGTAGTTTCACCAACGAGAATTAAAATAAAGTCACTATATTTTATTAGAAATAATTATTCTAGTGTTTATCATGCACACTATTTTTCACCTTTTTATTCTAATAAATAAATCATAAATATCCTATCTTAAAATTCCTGTATCTTCAACTCAACACGAAACACTTTTATTCTGACCTTTTTAGGCTTTTCCATAGGGCTTTCCTACCCCCAACAAGAGCAACTACAGCAAGACCTACAACAACAACAACAAAATATTTTGCAAGCTAAAATAGGAAAACAAACTGTAAAAAAGGAAAATACTTCGACCACCGAACTTTCGACTCTTTTTGCGTTCGGTTCAAGTCCATCAACAAATTATCTGCAAAAATAAAGGGCAGAAGATAAGTCTGGGCGTGCCTGAATAACTTGGCCAAGCTCCAGTGGGCACGTGGTATCTACCTGCAAAACAACATACTGCCCTGCCCTCTGCACATCCGTGTCTTGTATACTTCCATATGGCAGTATATACATACCTATATATATGAATTTTTATCACATCAACGTGATTCATATACATGCATTAAGCTACAAACGTCCTTTAATATCCAATTCGCTCTTCCTCAGAATTAATATATTTTCATGTATGTTAATCAGGGCTTCAGTGACGTCGATTTCTCCTCCTCTGTGCGCTGGTTCGAATCCACGAGAGGACGACATCATTATCAACTAACTAATTCTCCTTCGGCTAACATATATGAAAATAGATCAATTCCGAGGTAGAGCGAATTGGATATTAAAGGACATTTGTAGCTTAATGAATACATACTATATGCTTTTATGTCACTAAATAGCGCGTGACAATATATTTAGACAAGGTTACAGGAAAAATAAAAGGAGTACCGAGCGCTTTCGTGTTATTTCGACACATTTTCGAGGTTCCTGTGGCCGTGGCTACATATACATAAATATGAGAGAGAGAGAGAGAGAGAGAGAGAGAGAGAGAGAGAGAGAGAGAGAGAGAGAGAGAGAGAGAGAGAGAGAGAATCCAGTTAAGCCTTTTAACTTTTTATAAAAATAAATATCTCGGCTAGATACCATCAAGTTTCAATGAGGTCGTGTTAGTAATTGTAGATTAATTCACACTACAATCGTGTAAGTGACAAAGTTAATACATACACAAACACACATATATATGTATATATATATAATATGTATGTATGTATATATGTGGAAAAAGTAACCACAGAATACAATCAGTTTAGTGCAATTGGAGGAAAACATGAGGTGTGCTATGTGACAAAAGATTTGATGTAAAGCTGAAGGAAAAAATGTACAAGACCTATGAAGAAAGCACAGGAGAGAAGGATGGAAGTAGCAGAAATGAGAAGGTTACGTTGGATGTGGGGAGTGGCTAGGAGAGAGACAGGATAAGGAATGACTTCATAAGAGGGACGGTGAAAGTTACAGAAATATCAAAGAAGATGCGACAGAGACGATTGCAATGGTTTGGGCATGTCATGAGAGGAGAAGGGGATTCTATATGTAAAAGAACCATGAACATGGAAGTGCTCGGAACAAGGAGGAGACGTAGACCAAAAATCAGATGGAGAGACACAGTGAACAGGGACATGCGGGAGGGGAACGTGAGTGAGGAGGTCATGGTGCATGATCGCAGAAGGTGGAGAAGACTAATAATAAACAGCGTTCCCATATAAGGATGGTAAAATCTGAAGATAAAAGAAGAAAAAGTGACGTAGAGATTCTCTAAATATAATATAGTACGTCTTGAGGTGGTTCGGTCATGTAAACGGAACGGGAGACGCACTAGGTCCTGGTGACAACATAGCCTTGTAAATAGGAAGTATCAGCAAGATCTTTGAAAATGAATAAGGTGAAACTTTGACGAAAGGCGAGCAGTGTCGATGGACTGATTGCTACAAGTGACACAGAAATTGTAAGACAGAACTGAAGGACGAATCATATTCCAAGTGAATAGGTGTGATGCAAGGTCTGCCGCGTTCTGAGCATGTGTGAGGAAAACCAGTTAGGAATTCTCCCTGATCCAGCAGTAAAAGATAACAGATAAATCTGTAATAATATGAACTCTCTCTCTCTTCTCTCTCTCCTCTCTCTCTCTCTCTCTCGTCTCTCTCTCTCTTCTCTCTTCTCTCTCTATATATATATATATATATATATATATATATTATATTATATATATACAAAGAAATTCTTCTGTTAAAACAAGATACGTCCCTCAAGTCTAAAAGGCCCATTAAAACACTCTGGTTTATAGATAAGGACTATACTTCGGTGGACTGACTTCCACCCTCAACTTGGGCCTTTTATATTGATATATATATATATATATATATATATATATATATATATATATATATATATATATATATATAATATATATACACGCACACATACATACAAATGGTACAAAATGGTAATCCACCTTGCACAAGGAATATAAGTAGTAGGACTTGTAATGGGTAAGAAAAAGTTACTGCATAAAACCAAATTTAAGCAAATAAATTAAAAAATCCGGAGTTTTCGCCCTTCACTAAAGTCCTCCTCTTCAGCTGATGAGGACCTTGGTGGAGGTCGAAAGATCCTGTGTATATTTATTAGCTTAAACTTGGTTGTGTACAGTTACTTTTTTTCTTTTTTTTTTTTGACATTCAAGACAAAAACGAAGAATGTGTTTTTACTACAGGACTTGCGATACATAATCAAGTATCCAACGAACATCACAAGATGAACGGATTCTAGAAAATTACTTTAAAAGTAAAAACTGATCTTATACTAGACATATACTAAATTGCTACGATATGCTATTTCAATTTACAGATAGAAATAACGACTCAAGAACCGTTCCTTGCTTACACTGCTACTGTTGTCAACAGACGCATAAATTAGCAGTGTCTAACAATATGCTACCAAAACACGTGAAGAATGCAACGAAAATCCAACTGCGTCAACTTCATTGTGCACGAAAAAAAAAAAAAAACTACAAACTACAAACTCAAGAATATTTCGAAATCGTAACAGCAAACAGACCTTCCATTTCCCAGCAAAATCAAGACGCAAGAGATATATCGGGCTCACCACACAAAAAAAATTATAAATCGGTCATAAGAAGACGAAGACGAGAGGGGAAGGGACGGAGCGAAATCGCATGGCGACATAGATCGAAAAAGAGGACTCACACAGTCATGTCAGCGTTGTCAGCCTGACAGATCAATGCCACCACTGGCATCCACACCCGAATTTTGGCCCCACGTACTAATGACCATTTGCGCAGCTGAGTACACAAGTGTCATGCGCAAGCTCGCTACTCTGAAACGCAAGTTGAAAGAAATGAATTTAAAGGCTTCTAGATACTTTTGGCAACGTCTTTATTTTGTCTTTTTGCAACGTCTTTATTTTGTATCATTTTGAAACGTCTTTATTTTTAAAGTTGACAAAAAAGAATGAAAAGGCACGGAGATACTTTTTAAATGTGAAAACACACACCAAGATATAATATATATAACCTTAAGAAAACAATTAGTGTCCAGGGCTTCAGAAAAGCAAAATTTTCCTCTTTCTGTTATATATTCACATAAAATAATGGAAAAAGTGTTGTTAGAAAATGTTACGGGAATCCTTGAAGATCTAATTGAAGTGGCAAAAGATTCATTGATTTAATCTCAAGTCTCTAAAACTCCGCGTAAAACAAGAAATCTAAAACTCTAAAACCAAAACAGTTTCACTGAATTGTGAAATTGAGGACAAAACTACGACTACGAAAGCATAAAGGGAATGCATTTCCGGTCCTTTATCTTTCATTCATTGTCCAGAGAGAGAGAGAGAGAGAGAGAGAGAGAGAGAGAGAGAGAGACAAAGCTTATCAGTTTCAACTAAGCTGCTGCTGCTGGTCCTGGGGCGGAGATAAGGAGAGAAACACGTGCCATTTACCCGATGGCGGGCTGACAGGACAGGCGACGCACAAAATAAAGACTACTACAGCCGGTGCATACCGGTACATCGAGTGAACCAAAAGGCCAAACCCCGGGACGTTAACGTCGCTACTTAAAAAAATCAGAAGACGGTAACGACGACAAGAGAAACTAGGCTATCGATTCTGTTCTGGCGCGATTTGGAGGTAGGTCGCAATGGGATAATACGTTGCGTACAATTCTACGAGTAAAAATAATAATAATTATAATATTATTATTCTTGTTTCAGCTCTGGGCCAGATAAGAGATAAAAGATGTAGAAACACTACACCATACGAAATTAAGATGCAGCTGTTAGGAATATAATATAGTAACAATAATAATAATAATAATAATAAAAATAATAATATCCTTTTTTCAGCTCTGCGCAAGATAAGAGATAAAAGATGTAGAAACATTACACCACAGGAAATTAAGATACAGCTGTTAGGAATGTAATAATAGTATAATGATAATAATCATTTAAACTCTAAACCATATATTGTACACAAGACAAACAATGAAGAAACAATACGGTATGCACAACTGAGATACAGTTACTAAGAGGAACACGTATAATAATAATAATAATAATAATAATATGGTATATACTAATTACCGCTAGAGGCAGAAGATACTAGAAAAAAGAATGAATAAGTAAACAGG
>NC_087205.1:8893041-8898041 GCF_015104395.2 Macrobrachium nipponense | reverse complement strand
CATTACCGTGATTCATACACACACACACACACACACACACATATATATATATATATAAGTCATATCACATTTCCGTGATTCATGTACATATATCGAGCTACAATGTCCTTTAATATCTAATTCGCTCTACCTCGGAATTAATATATTTTCATATATGCTTAACCGAAGGGGAATTGTAGTAGGTAAAGCTTCACTGACGTTCCTGGGTTTGAAAGGATCCATAGGTTCGCGCCCTGGTCCAGGCAAATCTATTATCGAGGAAAAATTCCCCTTCGGTTAAGCATATATGAAAATATATTAATTCCGAGGTAGAGCGAAGTTAGATATTAAAGGACATTGTAGCTCGATATATATATATATATATATATATATATATATATATATATATATATATATATATGGTGTAAAATTTCTAACATTTCATGTCAAACAATATCGATTAAAGGTCAATGATAGATGACGCATTTATCAGTCACTCGTTGACAACTCTGATTCTATTGGATTTCTGGGACTAACGAAGTCTGAAACTCAATACCTCTTTTACCCAAGCAAAGCATCTTTCTTTTCTGTCTTTCTTTCTATCAAATTTCAACCGAAGATCCTTATGGACAGAGTCAAGGGGAATCGACCATCAGAGAGAAACAAGTTTTAGGAAAGTGTGATAAATAAATAGAAAAATAGATAAATAAATAAATAAATATGAGGGAAAGGAGAACAAAAAAGATGCACTTAAAATTCAGAGGTCAGTGTGATAATAAATAAAGAAATATATAAATAAATAAATAAGACAAAAAGAAAAAACTACAAATATCGAAAAATAAAATATATAAATAAATAAGACGGAAAAGAAAAAACTACAAATAAAAATAAAAATATATAAATAAATAAGAGGGAAAAGAAAAAAAATACATTTGAAATATTACGAGCCCAGAAAATTCCAACCCCGCGCTAGTCAAACCATTCCTCATTCTAGTTGCAGCCCAGATAAAACCACTAGCAAACCGAGTCATACTATTACACTTGCATGAGCATATACATTCAATCGAGCACTTATCCTTAAGCAATATCTATAGACATGAGACATGGCCGGTGGCTGTACGACAGATTTTTCAGCCTAGTTTCAGATCACTCTTAGAAGCGGAGCTTTTGCGTGTGACTGAAATTCCTTGATAGAATACCTCAGCGACGCCTCTCACTTCTCACCACAGCCGTCGTAGAACCTTGCAACCGAATTCCGCTTGTCGACGAGCAATTGTCCTGTAACTATGTCTCGCCTGACGGCTTAATTACGAGGGACGTGACAGACAAGCTTTTAAATGAAGGAATGATTATATTATCAGAGGAGTCAAGAGTGCACGGAAGCATAATTAAATACGATATAATAATAATAATAATAATAAAGAAGAAGAAGAAGACGATGGGGAGGGGGGGAGGTTTCATGAACAACAGGAGGAAGCTATGCTAAATGTATCAAATTAAAAAAAAATAAAAATCTCCGATGAAGTATATATAAATACAACAGCGACAACAACAACAACTACTACTACTACTACTACTACTACTACTACTACTACTACTACTACAGTATACAGACAAACTTCAGAGTTGCCGAGATGAATTGTCTACGTTTTGGAGGCTGAGAGAGGAAGTCCGAAGGCTTTTACACTATCTCCTTTCCTCAGCCCCACCCCACTTCCACATTACTGACATGGTTAGACAACTCTTTGGAGGTGGGCTAGTCCTGTACAATGAATTGGAGAAGATATATTTGTAAAAGGATGAGAAATTCCTTTGACCCAATTTGATCGTATTATAATGGCTGATAAAAAAAACTGCTTGATTAAGCCAGAGGTAATAATTAGTATGAATGGGCCTCGTATTCAGGATGAGGGATACGTCAGCATGACTGGCACAGTTTACGTTTACGTCAAGTCTTTCGTGTCTGATTATGTAGTGCAGGTTAATGAGATGAAAGTTCGTTTGCAACGTAAAGTTAACATGTCAATTCAATATCTCACGAACTTCGTTGTTATTCTAAACCCATTTTTTTTTTAAGGAGGCAAGGCTTTAAAAAAAAAAAGCCGAAAATAACAAACCTATGCACACATAAAAGAAGTCATTGCACGTAACCTTCCAAAACATTCCTGACACAGACGGTAACTCAGACACCCCAGGTGCTCATGATTAAACTGATCGAGGGAAGAATTACGTCTAAACAAATCAATTAATCTGCGAGAGACCAACCTCTCAATACACTCGGAAGAATTCAGCCGAGAATTCGAGGCACGTCGTCATCCGAATCATCGGCGAAATAGCCCAAAACACACGGGGCTATATACTTCCGTATTCACTGGGAGCGACGTCTAGCATAAATACCACATTTCTTTCAGGACAGTAATCACGCGTTCAGTATACCAACAAACAGAGAGAGAGAGAGAGAGAGAAGAGAGAGAGAGAGAGAGAGAGAGAGAGAGAGAGAGAGGCCGACCTGAGCCGATTCGAACCGGTATCGGGGAGACAAATCCATTGGGGATTTGGGTAAACGTTCCGGGACAATTTTTTTTAAAAGCCGGTTGCGTTTAATTGGGCCACTTTTCCTGCAAAGATGAATGATGATGAATGATGATGAAGATGAAGCCGGTCCTATTAATTGCTGCAGTCATTATATTATCAGGAATAGCAGTCGTTTAGGGGGCCATATTAGCTGAATTAGTACAAGCCGTCATTAAATACAACAGGGCTTTATTAGGTTCGTGCCGACTCGTGTAGCTTGGAAGTGGTGATCAATAACCTACTACTTCCACGTAGGCACGCAACAAATGCGTATGAATGAAGTTGTAGAGCACTGACAAAGTCAGTCAGTCAGTCAATCAGTCAGTCAGTCAGAGTCTCTCTCTCTCTCTCTCTCTCTCTCTCTCTCTCTCTCTCTCTTCAGATTACCGATGCAAATCTGCACACCACATGGCTACTGAGTAAACCATTGAATGGGCAAACACGATATAGCCGACGACCCCTGGAACAAACCAGCCTGAGCGAAGACAGACGACTACACAGAAGAACCGTTCGACAGGGAGTATAAATAAACATGCGCCTAGATGCCGGCTAAAAGGGGTCGTTCTCTTTCCATCTCCGCGTAAGAGACTGGCGTGAATATGTAATAGAAACGTAATAACGTTGACGTAAGGACGACAGGAGAAATCTTGCTCTCAATCAATCTATTCATGATCGCATGATAACCGCTTTTGACATCTATGATCACTATAAATTATAGAGCTAAGTTGACTATATAAGTTCTTAAGGTACGATTACTGTCATCCGCACGCTAACTTATTGTTGAACTTCAGTTCATATTCACAGGCTTACAGTCTGCATCGAATTCGGGAGAGAGAGAGAGAGAGAGAGAGAGAGAGAGAGAGAGAGAGAGAGAGAGAGAGAGAGAGAGAGAGAGAGGCGAGAAAATGCGCAGGAAGACACCAAAGAATAATGTTCGTAGGAAACAGAAAACGAAAATGTCCTATCTGCATATAACTGAACAAGAGCGAAACAAAAGCGCAGCAGCAGCAAAACCAGCGCCTTCAGACCAACACAAGGAGGTGACGTCATACACGTCAGCAGCTTTCACAAACCAAACTCCCTTTCCATACTCCAGCTCCGGAAGAATCTCGCTAGTCATGGCTGGCAACAGCAGACAGGGAAAATGGGGCGTGGCGAGAGAGATGGGAAAACGCACCTCACACAAAACAGGGAAAAAAAAAACCTCACCGATCAAATAATGCCTTGATTCACTAACCAAATAATTGCATTGGCCACTCACGTTGCTTTCCCCTCTGGGGAACGCCTCGATCTCCTCATCCTCTGAAGATATCTCCTCAACCCTCCTCCTCCTCCTCCTCAGCATCCCTCGCGTATGTAACACTCGTCGATAATGGGGTGGGGTGGGGAGAGGGAGGGGGGGAGGGGGGGAGGTGGTCCTCAAGGAACATCGCAAGTTCATTGCAGAGTAAAAATCAGTGCGGTGTGAAAATGTCCTCTCGTCTCTTATTGCATGAAGTCGATACCTGGAATGGACGATCAATCAATGAAGCCTTCGCCAAACACCGAAAGCACAAGCTGGTCAGCAGATCCAAGCAAATAGTACTCGTGTACTTACGAAGCAGCAGTAGAAATCGATGAAACGCACGCACTCTCTCTCTCTCTCTCACTCTCACCACGGAGTGTGTGTAGGTGGAAGGGGGAGTTGGGGGAGCCTTTTGCATTCGGAATGATCGCCGTTTGGCCATCTGCCAATGAATGGCACAGACTGAGAACCTAGGAACGCTCCGTCGATGAGACTTCCCCAACAGAAGAACCGAGTCCTGGTGGGTCGGCGTTTAAATAATTAAAAAGTAATATCTTGTGAATGCCTGCGGACAACGGGTGGCATTCCACTGGTGAGAGGTACAGGAGGAGGAGGAGGAGGAGGAGGTGGTGGTGTACAGAGTGCGTATCTGCTTCCGCATAATCCAGGTGTGGAAGTTGTTGCCTGAACACGAATTGATAAAAAGAAAAAAATTAAATAAAAAAATAATAATAAATCCTCGGAAATGGACAGGAGACAATTAAGGATCAATGAGAGGCTTTCCAGAATCGACTGCAAGCGAGCTTTCGAAAATCACTCGTAGGTTTTCGGGAATTGACGCGAGCCTTTCGGGAATGGTGTGAAGCCCTGAGAGTAACGCCATGAATGTTTCAGTAATCGAGAACAAAACGACCTCTGTTTCAAGAGGAGGTCGTTGTTTATCGAAAGGTCATTGTCAACATTCTCAGGTCCTGAAAATGATTGCATGACAACACACTTTCTTTTCCGCTCACTCATCATAAGACTACTACTTTCTGAATTGAAAACCATATTCGTTGCTAATCTTCCTTCAACAGAACTCCTTCGGCAAAGCTTCTGACATAAAAACAATCAAGGAACATGTTACCTTTCATTCCTTCATCAAGGAACATGTTACCTTCAT
>NC_087205.1:8873041-8888041 GCF_015104395.2 Macrobrachium nipponense | reverse complement strand
GCTCATCTTTTACAGCTATAATTTCTGTAAAGGACATCGTAATTTTAAAGTAAATTCTTACAGTAATGAACACTAGTTTTACAGTAAATTCTTACAGCAATGAACACAGTAGCTTTATAGTAAATCCTTCTAAATTCTTACAGTAATGAAAACTGTAGCTTTATAGTAATTTCTTATAAATTCTTGCAGAAATGAACACTCCAGATTTATTAGTAAACTCTTACAGTAATGAACACTGCATCTTTAAAAGTAAACTCTTACAGTAATGAACACAAGTGTTATGAAAAATTCTTACAGTAATAAACGCTGTAACTTTCTTTACAGTAATGAACACTAGTTTTATTTTAAATTCTTCCAGCAATGAACACTGTAGCTTTACTTTAAATTCATACTGACAATAAACATTGATATTTCAGTTGACAAAATACTCTTAAGTGGAATGAATTAATCCTCATTAGTTATTGAAGACCAGTTTTAAATGGAAATAATAAACTCTGTAATTCTATGTAATTTGTATCCACAATATTTTCTCTTCGAAAAACGGCAGGCTACCAATATAGTCTCTCTCATCAATGGACTTCAAGCGAATCGACCATCTTTTATACAACCAGAATTTTTTATCAAAATCCATTGAAGAGACTAGAACACAATTTCGAGTAAAAAAAAAAAGACGAAAAATAATCAATTTACAAATTTGGGCCAAGACAATTTACGAGTTAAAAAAATTATTTACTGGTAGTCAATTCTAAACGACAATTCAATCGTGAAATGAAATCCTGAACAAATCCTAAACATAAAAAAGGGCTACACCTTTTTCAAATCCAAACTTAAATCTTAGAGATTAAGAAAGGGCTAACCTTTTTTTAAATCCAAACTAAATCTTAAGAGATTAAGAAAGAGCTAAACCTTTTTCAATTCCAAACTTAAATCTTAGAAATTAAAAGGAGCTAAACCTTTTTCAATTCCAAACTTAAATCCAGGCCATCAAAAAGGGCTCAACCTTTTTCAAAGCCAAACTTAAAAGGTATAAGCCATTTATCAAACTGCGCAATAAAGATCAATTTAACCCCTTCATGTTATTAAGAAGTTCTGTAATTGTCATTCTGGCCACAACAATTTTAAGCATTCGGAATTAAAGGGAAAAATCGGTGTTGCACGAAAGACAGCGCCTCCAGACAACCAAGAAATTATTACCTTACGTCTCCTATCCCCAAATGCGAAAGAGGTTGCGAGTCTTTGGACGAAGGCTCTGTTCTCGTGTGTGTGTGTGTGTGTGTGAGTAGACCCACTTGTTTACAGTTAGGAGGGCGCAAAGGTCAGCCTTATCAGGGGCCGGTCAAGTAACTGGAACCGAATTTGGGTAACAATCCATCAACCTGCTCACATGATTTCTCTCTCTCTCTCTCTCTCTCTCTCTCTCTCTCTCAAATATTTTCTAACCCCCGAAATTCCAGTTCTCTATCTCGCCTCCTATACCCCCCCCCCTCTCTCTCTCTCTCTCTCTCTTCTCTCTCTCTTCTCTCTCTCTCTCTCTCTCTCTCTCCGATTCAGTCCCAACAGACAAGAGGCAAACAAACTAGTGAAAAAATTCTATATTCAAATTATAACAAAACGTCTGCACCTACCATTTCGAAGTGCGTTTCCCTTAACCTTTTAAAAGTTACCACCTGCCTTACTTTAAACCTTTTCTTAAAAAAAATTTCCTGCCGGAAAAAAAGGTTTACCACCTGCCTTACTTTAACCTTTTCTAAATTCTTGCGGGAAAAAAAGTTTAACCAACTTTCTGCCTACTTTAATTTTTTCTAAAATTCGGAAAAAAAGGAGTTTAACCAACTGCCTTACTTAACCTTTTCTAAATTTTCTTGCGGAAAAAAAAGTTACCACCTGCCTTAACTTTAACTTTTCTTTAAATTTTCGTTGCCGGAAAAAAAAAGTTTAACAAACCTTGCCATTTTAAACTAACCTTTTCTTAAAGTTCGCGGAAAAAAAAGTTACCACCTGCCTTAAACTTATTTTTCTTTAAATATTTCTTGCGGAAAAAAAAGTTACCACTGCCTTACTTAACCTTTTTTCTAAATTTCTTGCGGGGGAAAAAAAGTTACCAAAAAACCTGCCTTAACTTTAAAATTTCTAAAAAAAAAATTTCCTGCTTGGAAAAAAAAAAGTTTACCACCTGCTTACTTTAAACCTTTTCTAAAAAAAATTTCTTGCGCGGAAAAAAAAGTTAACCACCTGCCCTTTAAACTTACCTGTTTTCTAAATTTTCTGCGGAAAAAAAAAAAAGTTACCACCCTGCCTTAACTTTAATTTTTTCTAAATTTTCTTGCGGAAAAAAATTACCAAATGCTTTACTTTAATTTTTCTAAATTTCTTGCGGGAAAAAAAGTTAACCAAAAAAACTGCCTTACTTTAACCTTTTTAAATTTCTTGCGGAAAAAAAAAAAGTTACCACCTGCCTTAAACTTACCTTTCTTTAAGTTTTCTTGGGCGTTTAAAAAGTTAACCAAACCTTGCCTTACCTTTAACAATTTTTTCTAAATTTCTTGTGGGAAAAAAAAGTTAACCACCGCCTTACTTTAATTTTTTCTAAAAAATTTTGCGGAAAAAAAAATTTACCACCTGCCTTTAACTTTAAAACTTTTCTTTAAATTTTTCTTTTTTTGCGGAAAAAAAGAAAAAAAAGTTTACCACCTGCCTCTTTAATTTTTCCTTTTTTTAAAATTTCTTGCGGAAAAAAGTTTACCAAAAAAAACCTGCCGTTACTTTAAACCTTTTCTAAATTTCTTGCGGAAAAAAAAGTTTACCACCTGCTTAACTTCAATTTTCTAAAATTTCTTGCGGGAAAAAAAAAGTTTAACCAAAAAACCTTGCCTTAAACTTTAACCTTTTCCTAAATTTCCTTGCCGGAAAAAAAAAGTTACCCACCTGCCTCTTACTTTAATTTTTTCTAAATTTCTTGCGGGAAAAAAAAATTACCACCTGCCTTACTTCCTTTTTCAAATTTCTTGCGGTTAGAAAAAAATTTAACCAAACCTTGCCTTACAATTTTTCCTTTAAAACTTCTTGCGGAAAAAAAAATTAAAAAAAGTTACAACAAACCTGCCTTACCTTTAACCTTTTTTCTAAATTTCTTGCGGAAAAAAAAGTTACCACCTGCCTTACTTTAATTTTTTCTAAATTTCTTGCGGAAAAAAAAGTTACCACCTGCCTTACTTTAATTTTTTCTAAATTTCTTGTGGGAAAAAAAAGGTTACCACCTGCCTTTTACTTAATTTTTCTAAATTTCTTCGGAAAAAAAAAAGTTACCCCCTGCCCTTACTTTAAATTTTCTAAATTTCTTGCGGGAAAAAATTACCACTGCCTTACTTTAATTTTTTCCCCCTAAATTCTTGCAGAAAAAAAGTTACACTGCCTTTAAACTTTAAACCTTTTCAAAATTGGGGGTTTCTTGGCGGGGAAAAAAAGTTACCACCTTGCCTTACTTTAAATTTTTCTAAATTTTTGCGGCAAAAAAAAGTAACCACCGCCTTACCTTTAACCTTTTCAAATTCTTGCGGGAAAAAAAAAGTTACCACCTTGCCTTACTTTAAACCTTTCTAAAATTTTTGGGGAAAAAAAAAAACCACCTGCCCTTACTTTAATTTTTCTAAATTTCTTGCCGGGGAAAAAAAACCAACCTGCCTTACTTTAACCTTTTCTAAATTTCTCCGGGAAAAAATGTTACCACCGTTCTTTAAAAAAAAACTTACCTTTTCCATTTCTGTGGGACCTGGAATTTTTTCTAAATTTCTTGTGTTTAACTTTAACCTTTTCGAAAAAAATTTCCTGGGGAAAAAAAAGTTACCACCTGCCTTACTTTAACCTTTTCTAAATTTCTTGCGGGAAAAAAAAGTTACCACCTGCCTTACTTTAATTTTTTCTAAATTTCTTGCGGAAAAAAAATAATTTGTTGCCGGAAAAAAAAAGTTACACCTGCTTACTTAAACCTTTTCTAAAATTTCTTCGCGGGAAAAACCAAAAAAAGTTACCACCTTTTAGCCTTACTTTAATTTTTTCTAAATTTCTTTTGCGGAAAAAAAAGTACCACCTGCCTTTACTTTAACCTTTTTTCTAAATTTCTTGCGGAGAAAAAAAAGTTGTTACCACCTGCCTTACTTAATTTTCTTTTCTAAATTGCTTGCGGGAAAAAAAAAGTTAACCACCTTTTGTTTTAACCCTTACTGCCTTACTTAATTTTTTCTAAATTTCTTGCGGAAAAACCAAAAAAAGTTCACCACTGCCTACTTTAACTTTTCTAAATTTCTTGCGGGAAAAAAGTGTTACCACCCTGCTAAACTTACCTTTTAACTTTTAACCTCAAATTTCTTGCAGGGAATAAAAAAGTTACCACCTGCTAAACTTTAATTTCTTTTCTAAATTTCTTGGCGGAAAAAAAAAAAGAAAGTTTACCACCACCTGCCTTACTTTAATCTTTTTCTAAATTTCTTGGTGGAAAAAAAACGTTACCACCTGCCTACTTTAACCTTTTCTAAATTTCTTGCGGAAAAAAAATAAGGGACCACCTGCACTTACTTTAACCTTTTCTAAAAAGTTCTTGCGGGAAAAAAGTTACCACCTGCCTTACTTTAATTTTTTCTAAATTTCTTGCAGAAAAAAAAGTTACCACCTGCCTTACTTTAACCTTTTCTAAATTTCTTGCGGGAAAAAAAAAAGAACCACCTGCCTTACTTTAACCTTTTCTAAATTTCTTGCGGGAAAAAAAAAGTTACCACCTGCCTTACTTTAACCTTTTCTAAATTTCTTGCGGAAAAAAAAGTTACCACCTGCCTTACTTTAACCTTTTCTAAATTTCTTGCGGGAAAAAAAAGTTACCACCTGCCTTACTTTAACCTTTTCTAAATTTCTTGCGGAAAAAAAAAGTTACCCACCTGCCTTAATTGAACCTTTTCTAAATTTCTTGCGGGAAAAAAAGTACCACCTGCCTTACTTTAACCTTTTAAAATTCTTGCGGGAAAAAAAAAGTTACCCACCTGCCTTACTTAATTTTTTCAAATTTCTTGCGGAAAAAAAAGTACCACCCCTTACGTAACCTTTCTAAAATTTCTTGCGGGGAAAAAAAAGTTAACCACTGCCTACTTTAATCTTTTTCTAAATTTTTGCGGGAAAAAACAAAAAGTTACCACCTGCCTTACTTTAACCTTTTCTAAATTTCTTGCGGAAAAAAAGTTACCACCGCCTTTACTCTATTTTTTCAAATTTCTTGCGGAAAAAAAAAGTACCACCTGCTTACTTTAATTTTTTCTAAATTTTGCGGAAAAAAAGTTACCACCTTCCTTACTTTAACCTTTTCTAAATTTCTTGCGGAAAAAAAAGTTACCACCTGCCTTACTTTAATTTTTTTCTAAATTTTCTTGCGGAAAAACAAAAAGTTAACCTACCTGCCTTACTTTAATTTTTTCTAAATTTCTTGCGGAAAAAAAGTTACCACCTGCCTTACTTTAACCTTTTCTAAATTTCTTGCGGGAAAAAAAAGTTACCACCTGCCTTACTTTAATTTTTTCTAAATTTCTTGCGGAAAAAAAGTTACCACCTGCCTTACTTTAACCTTTTCTAAATTTCTTGCGGGAAAAAAGTTACCACCTGCCTTATACTTAAAACACCTCGTTTTCATATGATTCTTGTCCTAATGTCAATCCCTATTCACTCATTCCGTTCGTATTCGGGCCTGGATAACCGTCCCATTAGCCGAGGAACTAAACGTTTCGGTTTAAGATATCGTGAAATATATATATACTAATATATATATATATATATATATATATATTATATATATATATATCGTATCCGTGAAAAAATATATATACCTTATCCGTGAAAATAAAAAAAATATATATATATCGTATCACCAGAGAGTTACAAAGAGTTACAAAATTAGGATGTCTTAAAGCCTTGTTAGTCTATCCACGGAGACATCGTGTGCTCACTTATCTCTACGAGCAGGATTTACTATTCATTCACAGTGTCCTAATGATTTTGTCCAGCTTTCTTTTAAACTCTTCCCACTGTTGCTGTTTACAACTTCTGGTGGTCGTTTATTTCGCGTGTCACATATCTTGTATGTAAAGAATTTCCCACAATGGGATGTGTTGTACCTCTTCAGTTGTAGTTTTCATCCACTATTTCTTGTCTGGTTTTCGTTTAACGTAGAGAGAGAGAGAGAGAGAGAGAGAGAGAGAGAGAGAGAGAGAGAGAGAGAGAGAGAGAGAGAGAGATGAACGGGAGAAAGGTCGGCGCAGAGAAGTAAATGGAAAATCTTATATTTTTCAAGCAAGAATGAAAGTAGCCGCACCCATTGGAATTATGTGCGAATTAATATATTAACAAAAAGATGTGCCGAATATTTTTTACGAAAATTCAAAACTGAAAAAATTGAATGTCTTGCAACTTTACAATCAGGAAAGAATATTGCCAAAATATTATATATATTTTTTTGGTTAAAAAGTAAAAATCACGAGTTCTTACCATGCAATATTTATGAAGAAATCAAATATCTATGTGTATATACATGTAGCTTCCAAAAATGAAAGCTAGAGCCTTGAGTTGTTTTAAGACAAAAGTATGAAAGAAAAAAATAAAAATTCCATTCAGAACCAACAATTATTTTTCCTAGAAAACTAAATTGAAAGAATCAAACAATTGTTTTTCCTAGATAACCAAAATGAAAATAAAATTATTTTCCTAAAAGATCAGAGCGTTATTTGTACTAAAAAACCAATTAGAAAGATCAGGGATTATTTTCCATAAAGAATGATAATAAAAGAGCTAAAAATTATTTTCCAGAAAGAACCAAAAATCATTTTCCAGAAAAACAAAATGAAAAAGTCAAAAATTATTTCTCAGAAATAACCAAAAATTATTTTCCAGAAAAACAAAATGGAAAGGTCAAAAATTATTTTCCAGAAAGAACCAAAAATTATTTTCCAGAAAAACAAAATGAAATGGTCAACAATTATTTTCCAAAAAGAACCGAAAAAACCCCAAAGAATGAAAATAAGAACTAACAATTATTTTCCACATTTAAAATAATACCTAATAATTATTTTCCACAAAGCAAAAAAGAAAGACCCGGCGATTATTTTCCAAGAGAACTAAATAAAATAACCTCCAATTATTTTACAGAAAATAGCCATTATGAAAGAACCAACAATTATTATCTGTAAAGAACCAATGTGAAACAATCAATTATTATTTGTAAAGACCCAACAATCATTATTTATAAAAGAACCAAATTGAAAAAAAAAATTCTCATTTATATAGAACCAAAACGGAAGAACCAACAATCATTATAATTTACAAAGAACCAACAATAATTTTCCATAAAGATCCAACCATAATCATTCTTAAAGAATCAATTCATTTCCACAAAGAACCAAAACGGAAGAACCAACAATTATTACAATTTATGTGTAAAGAACCAAAAATAATTTTCCATAAAGAACCAACAATTACTTTCCACAAAGAACCAAACCGAAAGAACCAACAACAAATTTTCCATAAAGAACCGACAATTATCTTTTACAAAGAACTAACAATTACTTTCCACAAAGAACCAAAAAGGAAGAACCAACAATTATTATAATTTTCCATAAGAACCAATCAATAATTTTCCATAAGAACCAACAACAATTTTCCATAAAGAATCAACAATAATTTTCCATAAAGAACCAACAATTCCTTTCCATAAAGAACCAACAATATTTTTCCATAAGAACCAACTACAATTTTCCACAAAGAACCAACAATTCCTTTCCATAAAGAACCAAACCGAAAGAACCAACAATTATTATAATTTATAAAGAACCAACAACAATTTTCCGTAAAGAACCAATAATTATTACCATTCATAATGAACCAACAACAATTTTCCATCAATAACCAACAATTCCTTTCCATAAAGAACCAACAATAATTTTCGATAAAGAACCAACAATAATTTTCCATAAAGAACCAACAACAACTTTCCATAAAGAACCAACAATTTATTTCCATAAAGAACAAAACCGAAAGAACCAACAATTATCATAATTTACAAAGAACCAACTATAATTTTCCATAAAGAACCAACAATTATTATAATTTATAATGAACCGGCAACAATTTTCAATAAAGAACCAAAACAATCTTCCATAAAGAACCAACAACAGTTTTCCATAAAGAACCAACAACAATTTTCCATAAAGAACCAACAATTATTATAATTTATACCGAAAAAACAATAACAATTCCCATTAAAACCGATACCAAAGACCCCACAACCACCATTTGTAGGGGAGAGAGAGAGAGAGAGAGACTAACCTTGGAGCGAACTCGAGTCATGCTACTACAGCAGCTGCTGCTGTGTCTAAGGGCTCTATAGACCCTGGCTGTGTCTACGAAGGAAGCCCGAACGAAACTCCCCGTCCCACTAAATCTTGCTCTGCTCTGCTCCAACTGAAAGCATAGAGCCGTCAGCGACTTGTGTGCATGTCCGATGGGTTCGAGCCTGGTTAATTGAGAGAGAGAGAGAGAGAGAGAGAGAGAGAGAGAGAGAGAGAGAGAGAGAGAGAGCGATATCTAGTAACCGGTTCCTATCATTATATCTCTCTTACGGAAAATAAAAAATAGGTCCATCTCTCTATCTCTCTCTATCTTTCTTTGTGAGAGAGAGAGAGAGAGAGAGAGAGAGAGAGAGAGAGAGAGAGAGAGAGAGAGAGAGAGAAAGTTTATTAGCAGTGTCTTGTGAACTTTTTCACCATGGTATGATGTGAAGATTACCTCCACGCCGACCTCCAGTTTTTATTACCAACCAATATCACAGACAACAGAAATACGAAATGCGTAACTGGCAACTTTAGCTGAAAACAAAAAATAAAATAAAATAAAACAAATCTGATAGAATAAAATATCACAAATAGGTATCTAATTACATGTATAAGAATAAGTGGGTGGCCAATGGAACGGGTAACCAACTTCTCTGACCACCCCCCCCAGAAATAGAGTATATTCCCGAGAGAAACTTGTAGACATTACTCCTGAAAAGTAAAAAGTTAAAAGTTTCTTGGGACACCGAAGCTGAAAGAGAATGCCAGAGCCATGCATTGGCTCAAGAGATGGAAGTTTATAGTTTCTTGGGACACAGAAGCTGAAAGGGAATACCGGAGCCATGCTAGGCTCAAGAAATGGAAGTTTATAGTTTCTTGGGACACAGAAGCTGCAAGAGAATAACAGAGCCATGCACAGGCTTAAGAGATGGAAGTTGACAGTTTCTAGAGACACAAAAGCTGCAAGAGAATAACAGAGCCATGCATTGGCTCATGAGATGGAAGTTTATAGTTTCTTGGGACACAGAAGCTGCAAGAGAATAACAGAGCCATGCACAGGCTTAAGAGATGGAAGTTGACAGTTTCTAGAGAGACAGAAGCTGAAAGAGAATACCAGAGCCAAGCAGAATCGTGAAGATACAAGACATCGAACCAGGAACATATCATGATATTCAACATTCAATCGTTATCATGAATGACAATGGCATCCCACCTTTTAGTGCACGAAGACACTGCATAATTATCATATCACGCACAGAATGGCGCTCGAGGAAAACCTATTCGAGAACTAATCCATAATTTCTCATTTGAATAACTACGCTCACTGCCGCGAGGAAATTCTAACCTTAGAAGCCTCTCTCTCTCTTCTCTCTCTCTCTCTCTCTCTCTCTCTCTCTCTCTCAATCCTAACCAGCAAAGGGGAATATAAAAACTTAGCTCAATCTGTTACGCATGCGTGCTTTAGATAAGTAACGTGGATACATTCGCGTTCTCTCTCTCTCTCTCTCTCTTGGAAACCCACATACAATATTTCCTTCAATATCATGTGTTCCTAACAAGCACCCATTAAAATGCCCCCACCTCTCTCTCTCTCTCTCTCTCTCTCTCTCTCTCTCTCTCTCTCATCAGTCCTTCCGTTCCAACACGAAACAACTATAGAAATACCAATCAATTACGCGCAGCGAAGGTGGAAATCGTAGGGTTGAAAAATGAACTATTTAACGAATGTGGCCTTAATGGGGGACTGATAAAAAAAGTTCTCTCTCTCTCTCTCTCTCTCTCTCTCTCTCTCTCTCTCTCTCTCTCTCTCTAATTAGCGGTCTTAGCAACACGATAAACGGATGACTGACTTGCTATTTAACGGTCCTCTACACCCCCCCAACCCCCCCTCCTACTCACCCGCTACACTTCCATCACAAAGAGCACTTACTAGACGGGTCCTTACATACGCCAAGACCTGTATCAAAAGCAAGGAGAGAGAGAGAGAGAGGAGGAAGTGGTAAGATTTTGGGGGGAGGGCGGGAGAGGAAACAATAGAGGGAGGAGGAGTGAGGGGGAGGGGAAACTCAAGAGATCATCATTAGCAGCATAATGGCTAGGGCTACAACGCGAGCGCACACGCATACATGCATACCTGTACTACCTGTATAGACTCAAACTAATCAGCGTCACAGCCGACCACAAGGATCGAGGGTCACTGAGGCGGGAAATAACTATTGTGTTCAGTCCTAATCGAAACTCCAACAAGCCAAACACTTTCGTCAAATGATCTCGCCATGTAACATCTCTATGTTTAGAAATAGGAAAATTTTGTCGGTAAAAATTACACGAAAAAAAAAAAACAAATCAATAAAATCCATTTTCCCGTCACACACTAAGGTTTATGATATCAAAATGACATGTGTTACCCTGAAATTACGAATCCTGAATTTGGTAGCCTCAATTGATTCACCGTTATAATGAATTATAATGACGGAATGAATGGAACTCATATAATGCCGGATATGAAGGATATTAATCTACCGGAAACCTACGACTTTGAACTTTGCTCCATTCCTCGAAAAATACCCCCAATCAAGCAGTGAAGGTCACGTGACGATTATTCTAACAAAGTATCATGAAACTCCATTCGTCAGTCTTCTCCACGAATATTCTCGCCTAGTTGCGTGAAAATCTGTTCGCCGGGAGCGATTTCAGACAAAAGAATCATTGTAAACAGTAGCGATTTCAGACAGGAGAATCATGGTAAATAGCAGCGAATTGAGACAAGAGAATCGTGTTAAATAGTAGCTATTTCATGCAAGAGAATCATGGTAAACAGTAGCGATTTCAGACTGGAGAATCATGGTAAACAGTAGCGAATTGAAACAAAAGAATCATGCTAAATAGTAGCTATTTCAGGCAAGAGAATCGTGGTAAACAGTAGCGATATCAGACAACAGAATCATGCTAAACAGCAGCGAATTAAAACAAGAGAATATTGCTAAATAGTAGCTATTTCAGGCAAGAGAATCATGGTAAATCGTAGCGATTTCTGCAAATCTGGTGCCCTGCTGATTGGGCTATTTTTAAACGGCGAGTGATTGGAACGGATTCGATGAACAGCAGAGAGGATTCACAGAGACAAATGGCCACAAGATTTACTGTCCGGGTGAGGTGATCTGTCATGATCTCGACGTGATCACTGCTTTCACTCCGGTTACGCCTGCCTCTCTCTCTCTCTCTATCTCTCTTGATGTACATTTTTTTTTCCTGTCACTAGCGGCAACTATGTTCTTTCCTCCGCAGGGTCTAATAGCTATACGTTTACTGACTGGACCAACAACTGACCTTAAACTTCCCGTAACAGAGAGACGTTCGACAAGGAAATGATTCCCTCTTCGTCAACATGGCAAAAATGTTGCCACAATAAAAACTAGAATATGTCGAGGGATCACATAAAAGGATGCAATTGCTTCTGCAACAAATTATTAGCAGTGTTATTTATTAATATTATTATTCAGATGACGAAACCTATTCATGTGGAATAAGACCACCGGGGCCATTGACTTGAAATTCGACCTTCCAAAGAATATGGTGTTCAATAGGGAGAAGTACGACGAGGTAAAGGGTAATACTAAGAGAAGAGACCCCACTTATGAAAAACGAAGGAAAAAAATACATAAATATGTATAAAAATGAACGGAGAATTAGTATTAAGATGGTAATGCATTGCACCTTCGTTTGAATTTCGAAAATGTTAAGTCGGTGGAAATAATGAGATGATGTCATCGACAAGGAAAAAATGCGCCAACGTTTCTTCGGCGCAATGTAGTTTTCTGTGCAACGTATAATGCTGTATAAAACCATAAAGTATGATGACCGCTCTCCGCCACCGGCAGCTCCCCAGTTGCTCACCAGATGCGGTAGAGTGCGGTTACGCGTCCCATGGCTCTAGAAAGCGCTGCCAGATGCACGACCCATGGCTAACTTTAACCTTGAATAAAATAAAAACTACTGAGGCTAGAGGGCTGCAATTTGGAATATCTGATGATTGTTTGGTGAATGATCAAAATACCAATTTGAAGCTCTCTAACCTCAGTAGAATTTTTATTTCTTAGGGACTCTTTCAAAACAGATCGCGTGAATTCTATTCTTTGTCGTTCTGATGATTTATTCTGATATAATTACGAAAAAAATAATATATATAACAATATAACTAATATAAATACATGAATATGAATATAATATATAAAATCCTAATAGTCAGCGTGAATTCACTCTATTCTTTATCGTTCCGATGAAGTGTTTTAATATAATTACAATACAAATTAATTATATGCATAACTATATATATATATATATATGAATAATTATCACATCGAACAGTGATCCATTTATATATCAATTCAAGCTACAAATGTCCTTTAATATCTAAATTCACTTTACCTCCCAAATGATATATTTTCATCCAGATCGAGGGTGATTTGTAAGGTCAGAATCGATATGAACTTATAGCGTCTCTGTTGGCCGATTGGATAGCGTCACTGACAGTCCTGATTTCGTCCCCGTCCACCTGGACGGTGGTTCGATCCCATGGGGGGACGAAATTGTTATCAACTTAAAAAATTCCCCTTTGGTACATATGAAAATATATCATTTGGGAGGTAAAGTGAATTTAGATATTAAAGGACATTTGTAGCTTGAATTGATATATAAATGGATCAGGTTCGATGTGATAATTATTCATAACAAAAGGCTACGTTCTGTCAAACGCTCGAATTGGCCAACATGGTAGACGGGGTTTCATATCGATTCTAATTACGAAAGCATCCAGATCGAGGGTGATTTGTAAGGTCAGAATCGATATGAACTTATAGCGTCTCTGTTGGCCGATTGGATAGCGTCACTGACAGTCCTGATTTCGTCCCCGTCCACCTGGACGGTGGTTCGATCCCATGGGGGTGACATTGTTATCAACTTAAAAAATCCCCTTCGGTACATATATGAAAAATATATCATGGGAGGTAAAGTGAATTTAGATATTAAAGGACATTTGTAGCTTGAATTGATATATAAATGGATCACGGTTCGATGTGATAATTATTCATAACAAAAGGCTACGTTCTGTCAAACGCTCGAATTGGCCAACATGGTAGACGGGGTTTCATATCGATTCTAATTACGAAAGCATCCAGATCGAGGGTGATTTGTAAGGTCAGAATCGATATGAACTTATAGCGTCTCTGTTGGCCGATTGGATAGCGTCACTGACAGTCCTGATTTCGTCCCCGTCCACCTGGACGGTGGTTCGATCCCATGGGACGAAATTGTTATCAACTTAAAAAATTCCCCTTCGGTACATATATAAAATATCATTTGGGAGGTAAAGTGAATTTAGATATTAAAGGACATTTGTAGCTTGAATTGATATACAAATGGATCACGGTTCGATGTGATAATTATTCATAACAAAAGGTACGTTTCTGTCAAACGCTCGAATTGGCCAACATGGTAGACGGGGTTTCATATCGATTCTAATTACGAAAGCATCCAGATCGAGGGTGATTTGTAAGGTCAGAATCGATATGAACTTATAGCGTCTCTGTTGGCCGATTGGATAGCGTCACTGACAGTCCTGATTTCGTCCCCGTCCACCTGGACGGTGGTTCGATCCCATGGGGGGACGAAATTGTTATCAACTTGAAAAATTCCCCTTCGGTAACATATATGATATAATTTGGGAGGTAAAGTGAATTAAGATATTAAAGGACATTTGTAGCTTGAATTGATATATATTATATATATATATATATATATATATATATATATATATATATATAACTGAATCACGAAAGTTAGGAACGTGATAAATACATAAATAAAGATATATGCCACGAGGGAAAATAAATTTTTACAACGGAGTTTCCGGATACTCCGTTGTTATTTTCCCTCGTGGCATATATCTTTATCTTTATATATATATATATATATATATATATATATATATATATATATATATATATATATATATATATATAATATATATGTATGTATATAAGTGAATATGACTATTGAAATGGAGAAACAAATCCACAGTTATGCATGGGTTCATTTATCTAAAATTAAATCTCTGTAGAGATTTATTTTCAAATAATATACGTATCCATAAATAACTGTGGATTTGTTTTTCTAATCTTCATATTACTCGTGTAAGGGTTTAATTCTGAAGCCTACACAAGTATAGCTACGCAGTGGAGTGTGTGGCTATTTTGTGATTATATATATATATATATATATATATATATATATATATATAATAATTAAATATATATATACATGTATATGTATATATATATATATATATATATATATATATATATATATGACGGTTTTTGTTTTATAATTAATTAATGCTTATGTGTGTGTGTGTGTGTGTGTGTGTGTGTGTACATATATATATATATATATACTATATATATATATATATATATATATATATACGTATATGTATACAATACTCCTGTACGTATACATATATATGTGCTTATAAAATCATAAAATATAATTTATAAATACAAATAAATATTATATTGTATAAATATATAAACATATACATAATATATGTATACATACAGAAGTAATGAATATGTGTGTGTGT
>NC_087205.1:8813041-8865541 GCF_015104395.2 Macrobrachium nipponense | reverse complement strand
CAGACCTGGATAACGAACTCACTCGAGCACACTTGTTCCAAAACAAAGGATGACTCCAAATCTACGCAGTGGAAGCTGACGAGGTTACGAGTCAAGAGACATTTCTGGAACTAATGGAAGGCGATATCAACCTTCTGCTCAAAGACTTCGAGGAATTGTTTCACAGTAGCCAAATGTTCGAACGCAAATAACTGAAGATGACGGACCCATCAGAAAAGCCTTGGAAAGTCTGATTATATTACCTGCCCACAACTATCGAGGTACCCCGTTTCACAATACCTAATGTTATGACCAAACACATTTCTGTAACTGAAGATAAATGTTAATTTCGCCATGAGTGCCATAGAAAGTAAAATTAAATTTGTTTCGTATAATTGCCTAAATTATAACCCACAACATGTGACGTCATTACAAGTGTTTTTCTTTGTTCTGTTTCCTGTTACCTTCTGTTATTCCTTTCAAATGAACACCGCATTCTTTGTAAGGCTGAATTTTTCAAGTCAATGGCCCTTATGAATACGGTTCATTTTCTTAATATAATAATAATAATAATAATATTAATAATAATAGAGTCCAAAATAAGGAGTTACGTCGATAACTTTTAAGGGTCAAATTTGCTCTCAACCGATTATTCTATTTTATCTTTCATTTTTTTCATCAGTGGAAATAAACCTTCAATATTGCCAGAAAACACGAAACAATAAGCGACCGAAACAAAATTGACTCGAGTGTACACGCTCCCATTACTGACGTATATTGAATCACGATCAGAAATAAATCACAGTAATTTTTACCTACCTACATCGAAAACAAACAAAAGACAAGAGAGAACAGAGCACACACAAACGTGACGCCTTCCGCTGAATAACAATGCTGAAAGTAATTCCATTTCGCTGCGCATTACGTGAACTGGCCGGGAATTACAGTGGTTGTTTTATTTTTAGGTCACCGGAGGGTTCGTAAGACTAGATAATGAGTCCTTCACTCGTTGGCGTATATGACTGTACTAGAATTTTATAATGATATACTGGGAGTATAATGAATACACAAGGCATGGGAGTCATTTGTTTGTACCTATTCGAAATACGCCATCAATGCATTTCGGATTGCAACGCCAATCCCAAATCATCTCTGGAATGGAATAATGTTACAAATTTCTGGAATAATGTCAATAACCGGCAGGACACACAAAGCCTTGGAAATATGCCACGTTCTTTGATCAAGACCAAAATGAGAAAAACAAGATCTATAGCTCAACTTATAGTCGCCATTCTAGGCCTTCATGAAACATGAAATGGTCAAATACGTATTTCTCTTTGAGAGCAAAACGGATGATGACAACTCTTTCTAGCAAACAACATAAAATGTTAATTTGAGGATGCTCCAGAAACCGACAACAGTTTAATAAAGATTCGGCCAAGAACTGTTTACAAGTTGGAGTGAAAAATGTGATGTTCATCTCTCTCTCTCTCTCTCTCTCTCTCTCTCTCTCTCTCTCTCGAACCAACCAACCGTCGACCATACCCCATCTCACCTGACACTGAATGCGGAATGTTTATAAGCGAAGGCTCCGTCACAATAAAAAGGCAATAAATACGTCACAATATAACGGTAATAAAATCAAATTCATAAATTCCTCTGGAGAAAACCGACTGTGTTCTGGGCCTAGTCATTTACATAATGAGCCTCCTTCTTGATGCTTGCGTTGCAAGCAGACTTTGGAGGGGAGCCGTCCAGAGTCGATCCAACGAGCAAGCACAAGCAGCTGCGCAAAAAAAAAAAAAAAAAAAAAAAAAAACTCCCAAAAGGAGAATTAAAAAGAAGAGGAAGAGGAGGAGCGCATTTTCCACATCCTTCTTGGAAGACGACGACGGGGCTGATATGCAAGCAGAATCAATAACATCAAAGTTCCGCCTTAAATGGCCTCCGCCGCTATGAAAGATATGCAGTGGACGGCATGCATCTCAGCGGCAGGCCCTTTTCGAATTGAAGAGCAACAGGCGCAGGACAAAGAAGATCTCTCTCTCTCTCTCTCTCTCTCTCTCTCTCTCTCTCTTTTCAATGTTCACGTAACTCTTAGTGCACATGGACGCACATAGCTATAAACATGTAAATAAATAAAATCCCTTAATTTCTTGCGTCTTTTTTGTGCAGATTGACACGTAACTGTAAGTTATTAAAATAATAACCCTGAAGTTTTCCTCTGTGTATACTGACGCACATAACTACTGAAATATAATTATTAAATACAATCGCTTCATTATTTTTCTATTTTTCTTTGTGTAAGTTGACGAATATAACTAAAAAAATTCTAAAAAATTCCTTGATTTTCTTATTTTTCTTTGTGTATATTGACGCACATTTCTATTAAAAATAATGTAAAAAAATTCTAAAAAAAATAAAAGCAAAAAGACAATAGCATTCAATAATAAAAATGATAGCAATTCTATGAATTGGTCCTAGGACGGAAGTTAACAGTTTAAACGTTTCTCTTTTTCCATCTCCAAACAATTTCCTATTTCCTGAGCTATATATATAATATATATATATATATATATATATATATATATATATATATATATATATATATGGGAGCAAGTGGTTCCTCATCTCTCTGTTCCAAATATACATTAGGTACCATGAATGTATATATATATATATATATATATATATATATATATATATATATATATATATATATATGTGTGTGTGTGTGTGTGTGTGTGTATGTATGTATATATACATATATATATATATATATATATATATATATATATATATATATATATATATACTCAAAAAGTCACACTAGATGCACGCACGTGACTTCATTAAATAAGCGAATAACCACAGGGAAATGGGTAGGATGAAATCACCAAGCGCTTTCGTCAGTATTAAGACATTGTCAATCGAACGTATGAAATACAGTTGTTGGAAAGAAAATTACCATCTGGTTTTCTTGATCCTTTTGTTTACAGGTAACTTTCTTTCCAACTGTATTTCATTTGTTCCTTGACAATGTCTTAGTACGGACAAAGCGCTTGCATTTCTGCCTACTATTTTCCTGTGTATTCGCTTATATGCTTATATATATATATACATATATATATATATACATACATACACACATATATATATAGATATATATATATATATATATATAGATCTTAGATATATATAAGTGTATAAAACGTTGGTTATTTAGGGTTCACTCGAGACTTCCTTGTGATAAATGATACGAATACGACAGGCAAGATTCATCCTGTTAGAACCTTAAAACCAATGTTTATAGAATACTTTGGTTAAACCAGAACGGCACCCAGGAAGCGGGAACAGGACAATTACACAGTCGAACAGCCCACACTCCCTTATTACAGTTGGGAGAACACTTGTGGCGGCCGATCAGTCAATATTTCTTTTGTTGGTGGAAACATGTTTTACGTCAGTTTGTACTTGACGAAACATCTGACGGGGGAGTGTCCACGCCAACGCTGGAGTTTCAGAGGACGAACTTTAAAGAAGAAGGGAGCAAAGGACTAGAAGATAATGAATGATATCCCTTTTAAAATTGAAATGGTTTCTCGTGTTTCGATATTTTTTTTGTTAAATGGTACCTTCAAAAACCAGGTTCTCTACCCACCGTCTTTTCTTGTCAATAGAGAGAGAGAGAGAGGAAGAGGAAGAGAGAGAGAGAGAGGGAGAGAGAGAAATGACAATATTTATCCCGCCTTGCCAATGTGGCATCATACAGTCTCACTATTTTACAGAGAGAGAGAGAGAGAGAGAGGAGAGAGAGAGAGAGAGAGAGAGAGAGAGAAATGACAATATTTATCCCGCCTTGCCACTGTGGCATCATACAGTCTCACTATTTACAGAAAGAGAGAGAGAGAGAGAGAGAGAGAGAGAGAGAGACGAGAGAGAGAGAAGAGAGGAGAGAGAGAGAGAGAGAGAGAGAGAGATCCGCCGACCTCTTCTTCGATATCATAAAGCTACATTTCGATTCAAAGAAGATTCTCCCCGTGGCCACAAATTCCCGCGCAGGTAAGATATTGCGGAATAAAATATACCCAGGCCAAGCGCTGGGACCCGTGGGGTCGTTCAGCGCTGAGAGGGATATTGAAAAGTTTGTAAGGTGAGGGTGGAAAGTCAGAAGGAAGAGAGAGAATAAAAGCAATGACAGACATAGGAGACGAAGGGACGCTGCAAAGACCCTTAAGTAATGCCTACAGTGCCCCACGTGAAGTACACTGACAGCACTAGCCTCGCTAGAGGTCAAATTCTGGTCGTATGTGCTTAGGAAATGGTTTTAAATTAATGCAAATACACAAAAATAGTCTTGTATATGGAACAACAAAAATAGACTAACAAAGCTGGTTAATAAAAAAAACAAGACTAAAAAGGTGAGTAATAAAAAAACAAGACTAACAAAGCTGATTAATAAAAAAAACTAACAAAGCTCATTAATAAAATAAAAACAAGACTAAAAAGGTGAGTAATAAAAAAACAAGACTAAAAAGGTGAGTAATAAAAAAACATGACTAACAAAGCTGATTAATAAAAAACTAACAAAGCTAATTAATAAAAAAAACTAAAAAAGGTGATTAATAAAAAAACTAACAAAGCTGATTAATAAAAAAACAAGACTAAAAAGGTGAGTAATAAAAAAACAAGACTAACAAAGCGGATTAATAAAAAAAACTAACAAAGCTGATCAATAAAAAAAACAAGAATAAAAAGGTGAGTAATAAAATAACAAGACTAAAAAGGTGAGTAATAAAAAAACAAGACTAACAAAGCTGATTAATAAAAAAAACAAGAATAAAAAGGTGAGTAATAAAAAAACAAGACTAAAAAGGTGAGTAATAAAAAAACAAGACTAACAAAGCTGATTAATAAAAAAAGACTAACAAAGCTGAGTAATAAAAAACTAACAAAGCTGAGTAATAAAAAAAATAAGACTAACAAAGCTCATCAATAAAAAAAAATAACAAAGCTGATTAATAAAAAAAAAAATAATACAACCAAAGCTAAATAATAAAAAAAAAAGAAGGCTGAAACATTCAAGCAAGAAAAAGAAAAGAAAAATTTCGTAACAAAAACAAAATCCTCTTGAAGTACTTGAACGCGGAGGACGTTATAAATGTGACACAACGTAATAACAAACAATATGGAGGCCCAGTGCAGTAAAAAAAAAATAAAAACGAAGACTTTGCATGACACAATCAAGCATAAAAAAAATTCCTTGGGTAAGAAAACTTTCAAAATTCTCTTCAGGTAACTTGATACCAAAGTGGTCCCGTAGGTGACATAAATAGAAGAAGAAAAAAAAAAAGACTAAACAGAAATGTCTATGATGGTCCCCATAAATGCATGATAAGTCTCCATGAGGAACAAAATCATAAATTATATGTCACAATAGGAGTGCTTGATAAATGGCCGCCCCGGTTTACTGTCATTTCACTGCTGCCTGCAGGTCTCATGTAATAGAAAACGCTCTCTCTCTCTCTCTCTCTCTCTCTCTCTCTCTCTCTCTCTCTCTCTCTCTCTCTTCATTAACATCAAAACCACAGAAACAGAGTACGAGCGAACACCGATTTCCAAGTTTTATATTATATATATATATATTATATATATAATATATATATATATGATAATATAAGATATATATATATATATATATATCTTATATATATATTATATATATATATTATATATATATTTATTTATATATACATTATATATATATATATAATATATATATACATATATCTATATTATATATATATATATATATATATATATATATATATATATATATGAATAATATCACATCCAATCCATTGGCTGATTGGATAGCGTCACTGACTGTCCTGATTTCGTCCCCGTCCACTTGGACGGTGGTTCGATCCCATGGGGGGACGAAATTATTATCAACTAAAAAATTCCCCTTCGGTACATATATGAAAATATATCATTTGGGTAGGTAAAGTGAATTTAGATATTAAAGGACATTTGTAGCTTGAATTGATATATATATATATATATATATATATATATATATATATATATATATATATATATTATACACACACACACTAATAAGTAAATATAAGCCGCGTCCGTTAGTAACGCATATCTATCTAAATGGTAAGCGGTTTTTTTTTTATATGAGAGAGAGAGAGAGAGAGAGAGAGAGAGAGAGAGAGAGAGAGAGAGAGACTTGATTAAATGACGTCCTGACACGCACACGCACACACAGACACACATTCGAGTTCCAGAAATTATGCGCAGGTGTGCGCATTCATCCCACGGCACACACACACACACACTACATCCAGTGGCCGAACACTTGCATCGATAAATCTCGTTCCGTTGGCACCGAACGTGCCTGAAATTTCCTTTTATTTTTCTCGCGAACGCTGCCCCCGACAGTTAAAACTGACGCAAACGGACAATAACGTAAGCATTGATTTTGTGCTGACAGTTTACAAATTATTTGGAATAAGTATTATCAGTGAACAAGTTTCGCAACCGAAAAATACAGTTGCCTCGTTATTATTATCATCATCACCATTCAGAAGACGAACCTATTCATAAGGAGCTGTTTCTCCAAAGATGCAAGTCAAAGGTTACAGCCCCCAGCCACCTGAAGGGGGAGGATGGGGGGGAGAGAGAGAGAGAGGGGGGGGGGGGGGGAAGGAGGAGAGAGAGAGAGAGAGAGAGAGAGAGATAGAGGAGAGAGAGAAAAAAAAAAAAGAGAGAGAAAGAGAGAGAGAGGAGAGAGAGAGAGAGTTCTGTAGCAGAATCTCTTATTACTGTAATCACGGAATCCAGAATTAATGTAATGGCAGCTGTCAGTAATCGAAGGACTCTGACGTCGTAAAAAACGGTTTGACTTAAACAACTTTACGTGCTGTAAATAAATTAATGCATCGACAAAATTGATGGAGGGGAGAGGGGGGAGGGGAAATGTGGGGTAATGAGTATTAAGGACAACTTCCCGTTCTCCACTAACCCCACCCCCCCCAAAACAAAAACAAAAATTCTTAACGTGTGATAACACCCTAGCGTATGAAACAAGGGGGGGGGGGGGGGGGGGGGGGGGATTGTTACAGGGAATTGAAACATCGTAAGTAAATAAAAAAAAAAACAACAAACAAACAAAAACGTACACCTCTGTGTGGGGAATGAACATGAATAACAGCCCCCTTTACACCCTTAAATAAAGAAAAAAAAAAATGTGATACCGCACCTATTGTATGATTCAAGATGAAATAAAAGAAAAAGGTTACTGAAAATTGAAATAAGATCTTCGGGATCGGATGTCAAGCGGAAATGGGTCACAATGAGGTGCTTTCAAGCCATTTTTCCTAGCATACGACGAAATCAAGCATACAACGTTAAAGGTAGAACAAAGGGCAGTTTAAATATCCGTGACATATAATCAAAATACCATGACCAACGAACTAACATAATGATAACGATTTGGAGCTCGTTTGCATCATCATCACCATCATCATCATCATCATCATCATAATAATAAATCTGCAATGTCAAACGTACCTATAAGCTATACGACGAACCAGGAATTACACAATGAAACTTACTTAATAATAACAATAGTTGAAAAAGAAACCCACAAAATCACTGTGTAACGTGTTTACTCCTAAGTATTTACATTTAATTTCACTCCACACTCAATAATAATAATAGTAATAATAATAAATAGTAATAAAACTTACGTAAGCATCACTCTTTTATCACAAGATGCAGATGAACTAACTCCGAGGATTCCACGTCTCAAGTCTCGCCGATTCGTCGAATCTAAAACAAACAAACAAATTTGTTGACAATAATAATAATAATAATAATAATAAATATAAAATAAATAAATAAATAAAATTCTCATAGTAGCATTAGTCTTGAAATGAAGTAACAAATTTACAGTTATGTATATGTATATACACTTAAATGTGGATTTGTTTCTCCAATATAATAATAATAATAATAATAATAATAATAATAATAATAATAATAATAATAATAATGAATACTAACAGGGGCACAAGATCAGGCCCTAGGAACCTGATATGTCCAAAGAACAATAGATGGAAATTACATCTCTCCAATACGCAATTAGTGCAATATACAACACGAGACCAAAAACGGCATAGCAGTCCTCCAACGGAGCCTCTGCAAGAAACACCAGCTAGCTGCAGTAACAAGTGGTACGAACACCAATCTGAGGGAGTGATAGAAAACTATACGAGCCAAAAGACTGGAAGTGACATTGACTGACAAAATCAAGAAGAAAGTATCACTCACTGATGTCGCAATACCATGAGACACCAGAGTAGATGAGAAATAAAAAGAAAACATGGACAAGTATCAAGACCCGAAAATTCCAATGAGGATATGGGATATGCCAGTGGAAACTGTACCCATAATCATAAGAACACTAGGCACGATCCAAGATCCCTGAAAAAGAACCTGGAGAAACTAGATGCTGAAGTAGCTCCAGGACTCATGCAGAAGTGTGTGCTGCTAGAAACAGCGCACAGAGAGAAAAGTGACGGCCTCCTACGGAGGCAGCATGCAACCCGGAACCCCACACTAATAAGATGATTATGATTGAAAAATAATAATAATTAAAGTAAGCAATAAAACTGTCAGCAAGCCAACATAATGAAACAACACAAACAAAAGTACGATGATATGAAAACACTCGACGATATCTCCGATAAATTTGCGAGTTTACGAAGGTGTCATTTCCAGGACGCTCGACAGTCATCATATTGGGCGCGGTAACTATAAAAGGCGTATTACTTTCACGACGCTGATATTCTGACAAAAGGGATGTCTTTGAAGCCTAGAAGTTTTCTTTGGAATACAGAAATATTCAGGTTATATATATATATATATATATATATATATATATATATATATATATATATATATATATATAGATATATATATATATGTAAGTGTTTACATAATAAAAATATGGAATGTTAGTCCATATATATAAAAGATTGCTTGCAGGAATGTGATCAGACTAGAGACGCTAAAGATGACGTATACAATAAGTATGTAGGCTAAGTTGACATGCCGTCACCTGTAGTCATTCAATTGTTTATAAACATTAGTCCAAGCTCCCTGCTTGAGACAACTACCGCCTACGTGATCTGTAGCGTGTCTCATTCGATTGTGTGTTCGTATGAAACACTCATGTTCATTTGTAAAGTATGTTCATATGTTCGAACTACTGTCTGTTCCTTCATAACTTGTAACAGAGATGGTAGACAGCAGAACAGAGTTAGCTATCGTCATTAGAAGACTTGCACAATCATATCTGATCTTCAGCATGTAAAACTTCAGAAGAAATTATATCTATTTTTATACTTCGTGTTTTCTACAAGAACCTCCTAACCATGAGTTTAACACATCATCGTCATAATCCCGACTTCGTAAGTGATCTACAAAACCCCAGACACTCCATGAAGATGGAAGTGACAATACCAACCGACTTAGCGTAAGATTATCGCTAGTCTAACATTACCTCATAGGGCGCCTCATCATACAAGGCACAAGCCCTAATATTGGTGGCCAGCGTACCAGAAGAACTCTACAACGTCCTACGAAGAAAAACCAGAATAATAAATCATGTATCATAAGAAGTCAGCAACGACGACGGAAGCAGCAGATTCTTCAAGCAACATAGTATCATCGTTAGTGAGCGACTTCAGAAAACAATAAGAACTCTTCAACGACGACGAAAGCAACAGATTCTTCAAGCAACTTAGTATCATTGTTTAGTGAATAACTTCAAGAAAAACAAAAACCGACGTGTCTTTTTCCTACGACAACAAGCAAGCTTCGTCTCTCATTAGAATCATTCAAGAAAACATCGTTAGTGAGCGTTTCCGGCACTGCAAGAAACAAACCGAACGCGTCTGCAGCATCGGATTTTCAAGGGCTCCGAATCATCGAAACAACAACGCGCACGGGGAAACTGAAGCCAAACCAGGTCGTCCGCTAAATAGAGAAGGAGGACCAAGGCCGTGTGTCGTTATCGGAACACCGTGACTTCCCACAAAAGCAAGCTAAGTACAATTTTTTATTTATTTGGAGTAACTTTAAGTGTTTCCTTTGCATGTTCGAATTTCGTTATTCCTGTGGCTGAAGTTACGAGACATTCTTAATCTTACTTTTTTACAGAAATTATCTACATCATTGAGATTTCGCTACTGCGAGTTTTTTGTATCTTTGAGTGTCTGTTTCCAGAAGTTCTACTGAAATAAATTCATAATCATATACTATGTTAATTTTATCATTTTGGGTGATTATTAATCCTTACGTAACAAATCATATTAAACAGTGAATATGCGTTTACGCAGTGGACGTCTGTATTTATACAGATGCATGGATAGGGTCGTTAAGCACCGTAGTGATTAGAAAACACACAAAAAACAAGTGGAACACCCGTACAAATCTATATAAATTAGAGGTAACACTATTTCGGGTCATGACAAGAAATTGCTCCCTTTTGCAAAGTCCCGATCGCATTGTTTTAGCCTTGAGTTTTTTGAGTTATATAAAATATCGAACCTCAATGACTCAACTTAACTTTAAAAATATGGCTGGATTGCAAGGAATAACATGCCTATAAAAACTTTCATTAGGCTAATGCGCTGACCAGGATCCCTCACTATTTCAAATTTTAGCAAAGAATGAAGTACAAACAGTTAATATTGAATGCAGTAGTGATAACTTGTCTTATTAGTAATCGCTCAGTTCCTAATAGTTCGTCATTCATTGCTTTATACGTAACCGGCAACATAATGCTAAAAACACAACAATACGTTGCCGATGGTAATAAAGAGAAGGATCCTAATTATTACAAAAAGAAATAGAAAAACAGTAGCCCGTTCAGAATCAAACAAGCAAACTCGGTGACGTGTCACCTAGTCAAGCGGTCAAGGTCAGTTAAATCTGCCGAGGTTGTTCAAAGCAAAGCAAATTCCACACAATAAGCGACTCTAGCAGAGTGGGGAAAAGCGATGTTGGTTCATACATACCGATATCTTTTTGAATAAAAAGGATTTTTTCCTATGAAACACACGACCGTATAAAGTAATCAGAGCAGGTTTTCGTTTTTTTTTTAATACGTAAGTTATTATAAGTAGTGGTGGATAAAGCCCGACTGTACGCGCCGTAAAAATTAGAATATCTTGTTTATTTCTTTAGTAGACGTAAATATCCTGTATTTACGGAACTCCGTCTGTTGTTCGAACTTCTCTAATGAGAAGTCCGGATAAGCGAGCGCTTACAGATACCTCTATAGTTATAAAAAACGTTGATCTGTATGTAGTGTAATTGTAAAATCCATCTAGGGGGGGGGTATACAAAATATTATCTTACATCCTGCAAAATAAGGCGTGTTTATCAAAGGAAAAATCCTATAAAACCTTCAAACATATTAAAATCCGTTTGAACAAAAATGAGACAGTTAATCAAATAATAACTTATATAAAAGAACAAATCATTTTGTCTCATAAATCGTAACATTGTTCAAATGACCCAACAGAATTCTCCCACAACCGCAGTCGCACTTTGCACGCAAAATCTCGAGAAGCATGCACCCTCGAATGTCATAGTGCGTGTAAAAAGACTTTGCTGGGAAATGAAATTTTAATCCTTCCCGACACTCTGAAAATAAAAAAATAACGGTTTTCCGCGAACAAAGCCCTAAAAAGTATACATATCGTGGATAACGGAAGTTATAATATCGCATTTTTTATTGTTGCGAATTTTTAATCACGCCCAACCAGTCGTGGATGAATCTCTCTGATAATCTATCTAAAGTAATATCCGTAAAGTCATTCAAGCAGACGGTGATTTCAGCAAGAATTTTTTTTTTTTTATTCTTCTACCTGAATACCAGGAAGTTTCTCCACTAGCGAGTGATCTCTGGGAGAAAAACGGATGTCATTGAAAACAAAATACGGTCTAAGGACAAACATAAAGCTATTTACGTACCTTCGTATAGATTCTCAATGAAATTTCAAAATAGAGATAAATGACGAAGTTGAAAAATGTTAGTAATAGGAGTCATTAGGAAATCAAATAGCCATATAATTTTTCCCTCAAACGTCATGCCATAAAAGATCGGATCTTGGCGTATCTGCGCAGATTACTGTCGCTTAAACAAGGAACGACTCCCGATAGTTTCCAGTGCCATGTACCGACGACATCTTATCTCTGTTAGGTTAGAAATAAATTTTTTTTCACCAACTTGGACTTACTTAAAAGCTTTTACCAGATACCATTACTAAGTGATTGTACCTCATACACCGTTTTCAGCACACTCAGGGGACATTATCAATTTTTTAACGTATGCCTCCGGCTTACGTTGCGCTCCAATTACAATATAGTGTTTGGAGACTTTTAGGGGATAACCTACATGCCTATATGGATGATCTTGTAATCTTTTCTAATACCTTAGAAGTACATTCACATAAAAGTAGAGCTAGTGCTACAGAGACAAAGACAAATAATCTCAGAGTAAAATATCTAAAAGTGAGTTTTTAAAAACCGAACATGTTGTTTATCTAGGTTTTATGTGTCTGGTCAAGGTCTTAAAAGTAGTCCATGGTAAGGTGTCGGCTATTCATAACTTTCCGGTACTTATTAACGTAAAACAAGGGGGTACAGCACTTTTGCGCTGTAGTGGGTATTACAATCGTATGTAAATATGTAACTCTTCAATCATGACAGCTCCTTTAACAGATCTTACGAAGAAGAGCGTAGATTTATTATGGTCTGAAAAGCATCAACAGGCGTTCGATATCTTAAAAGCGGAAAATGCAGCTTACCTAACTTAAAAATCCCTGATTTAAATAAGGAATTTTTTTTTATTGCAACAGACGCCTCAGACCAAGGGGTAAGAGGGATACTACTTCAGTAATATGATAAACAGTTCTTCCCTATAGCTTTTTATTCACGTAAACTAAAGCCCTCTGAAAGTAAATATGCAGTAATAGGCAAGGAAGGGCTAGGTATCTTAACTCACTAGTACATTTTAAGTTTCATAATCTATGGCTATCCTGATAAAGTCCTTACTGAACATGAGTCCTTTACCGAGTTTTTCAAAGGCTTTAATCACAGTCCAAAGGGAACTCGGTGACAATGATCATTCAGGTCTTTGGAGCCAAGATAAGATATCTACCTGGGAAAGCAAATATCATAGCTGACGCATTATCCCGCAATCCCGCACCATACTGCAAAGAAAACCATTAATTAGACTAAAAGATATAGAAACATCCGTGCTATTGTTAAAAACGTATCTAAACAAGAAAATTCCTTAACCCAAGAGATCGCGAGCATTGAATATCTGGGTCGGAGCGCAGAAACTGTTACAAACTGAACAAGCAAGTGTCAACAGCGATAAGCAAAAACAATAAACACCACAATAAACACTTCGAAACGGAAACAGGGTCAGCAGCTAAGCAAAAACAATAAACACTTCGAGCGGAAACCCTAAAGCAAAAGTATATTTAAAGTATGTGTATCAGAATAATGTAATCAAATGTAATATATATGTAGGCTGTGACGAGGAAAACCCGAAGAACACAGCAGATGACTAACGACCAGGTATTAGTAATAATCTCTTTCATACCAATCGTCATAAACTGGTTGCATTCCGTCATCCAGGGTTCCCTACTATGTCACAGAAAGCCAAATCCATGTTTTACTGGCCTACAATGCTTACAGATATAAAAAGCACATAACTGATTGTAACACGTGTCATGAAAACAAGGGACACACTAAGACACCTGTCAGTTAAGGGCCTATCCTGTGCCAAATCAATCCTTGAAAGAGTATACGTAGAATTATTAACAGAATTACGAGTCTGACAGAGGGAATAAACACTTCTTAGTGTTAATAGTTCCTTGACACGTTATATAGAGTTAATAGCACTACAAAAACAAACACCGCAATGAGTGCGTTAGGAATATTTATGAGTGCTAAATCAGTAAATATGGAATTCAACACATAATAATCTGTGACTCGGGTGGTGTAAATCAATAATAATCTCCTTAACACGTGGTGTGAATTCCTTTCCATTAAGAAAACCAATAATATATTTTATCACCCAGAGTCAATCGGTTTGGTAGAATAACTGATAATTAAATAGGAAGTGTCAATGTCTTACGAGTTACAACTCGTGATATTGGATCCGAACGGGATTATAGCGGTTCTCGCGGTTTTAAATACCTTTATCATTTATATCTTGTATCTATAGAATTGATGCCGCAAGTAGCCTTATACGGTACGCCGCTAGAACACTTTTCCACATATTCAAGCCAACCATTATTTTATCAAATCATATATATATATAAATAAATAAATATAAAAAAAAAATAAGATAAATATGGATACAAGTGGAGTCAATATAATACACGCCGTAAGAAGTCGGAAGGGTTACAAATTATAATAAAAAGGAATCACGATAAAATCATAAGCAAAACGTAAACCATAGATAATTAAATATCCAAATATATATGCGTAAAGATTTGAACTCTAACTTAACGCTTTAGTAAATGACAAATAAGCTAAAAGTTCAAACACATATCCAAAATCTACTGACATATTGTCTGTCCCGGTGATTTATATTCGTAGTCAATGAAAAAAAAAAATTAAATAAATAAATAAATAAATAAAATAATAATAAATAAAATAAATAAAATAAAATAAAAGAGATTTTAAAGTCAGGAAGTCTAGAAGTGAAAATGTTATCTATGAAATAATCCTATATGATCTTATACAGGGCTAATAAATATATATAGAATTGTATGGAAACCTTTTTCATACAGTTTTGAATAAGGAATATTTAATTTAACATAATTACAATTATGCAGTTTTCCAACATGAAACTAATATATTGTTCAATTTTGGTACTGTTTTTTTTTCAGACATTCTTCTCATGTGGGTCGAGTATTAAAAAACAAAAAATTTATCCTAAAGTCGTATTTATTATAGCAAGTAACGTAACTCTTAGCTGGCTGAGAGCAATCTCCTGCCAAGTGACGACGTCATCATTGCCGTATCAGCATTTGTTCCTTTTAACCTCAATAATCTGCTTACACGGCTTCATCTGTGTGTCGTCTCTGCTTGCAAAAGCAGATTGACTGGAGAAAGGAATGCTTAGCCCGAACTTCCCATGGGCAAGGCAGGACGTTAGGTACAAGTGTCTATCGGTGTGCGCAATGCAACTTGCAATCATTTTAAAATTAATAACAAAATAAGGAAATAGAAATTTCTATAACATCAAAATGAATTAATTTTTTCTGAACCTCATAGACATTTAAAAGTATCACGATATGGATATGGATTATTTACTTGCAACATTAGCTTATTACAATCCAGGTAAAATCACATTCATGGGAAAATGTTACATTTTCTTGAAAAACCCAAAGTTTATATAGAAGATTAGTTACATAGTGGGTTTTTTCGTTGCATCTCCTACCTATTAATAATGTTTTAAAAGTTAACCTCAGAGGATGCGCACGAGAAAATTGAATATGAAACTTTTGTTAGGGCACATAGGATCAGATTTTATCACAACTTAATTTCAGTTAGCATAGAGAACTACAGAATCATGATTAATCTTCTCTTTGACTCTTATGTTGCCTGGCAATCTTACAATTAGCTCCGTTTTCCACTTCTTTGTCTAGTAACTTACTACCAGTAATATCGAATTTTCTTTGAGATTCGTAATGATATCTATTTATTTTTTATAATTATGGATATTTTTTACAAGTCATCATAGACTTGGATAGGTTCACTCATTGTTAATGCCATGGATAAAAAAAGTTTGTACAGCGGACTCTTTTGAATTCCAAAATATCAGCGAATTCATGTGGGGTTAAGTCTGGTCTAAATGGCTCTCTCCCTCCCCAGTATTTGGATGTCGTCTGAATTTACTTTGCCCTTGTGACAAGTATAATTTCACTTCAGGCTGATTAATGGAACCTGGTTACAGTATCCTGCAGTACGAGAGTTTCACATAGCAACTTCAAAAAATCGTTCGTCGCAGCGGACGACTACAGTCAAGTAACAACCGCCTACAATGTGAAAGGAATTTCATGGACTTCTTCGACCGACACCGTATCTCGTCGTTAATCTCGTTTTAATGCGGAATCTCCGGCGGCGTCGGAATCGACTACAAAAAGGGACATACTTCCGACAATTACGACCCGAAGGATATTCAACTCTACTTTGCTGGCGAAGGACTCGTGCTGGGGATGTTTTTTTTATTCATCGCGAACGTAATCGTGTAGCTTAGGATGCAGAGAATAAGTGTGAGCGCAAAATGGAACGTTGGACCCGCCCAGGCAAATTTTCCCCTTGTTTAACCATTGAACAAAAAGGCCGTTTCATTTGGGCTAAAGGTGGTTGGTCTGGAACTGTGTAATGGACGAAAAGTTGTTCGAAAGCTAGTTAAAAGTGAAGTAGTATAACCTCGGTCATGTATCCTATATATATAATTGATCATAAATTAACAGAGTCGAAATATATCTTTGCGTGTACGCAATAGGAATCTCTTATATAAATGATCATAAATAACAGAATCTAAATATATCTTTGCGTGTACGCAATAGGAATCTATTTAAAGTGCACATATATTAATCATAATTGATATGAATCCAGATACATATGTATAAACAAATCAGGTAGCCTATACTCAATCTGTTACCTTTTTTCTTACCTAATATCTGCAGTTATTTATGAGTTAGTATAGAATTAATGAATCAGATATATAACAGTTAGCATAAAAATCAACGAATCAATCAGCATAAACATTAATGATTTTATCAATTCATATATTAAATTTTTTATCAGTTAAAATAATATTTTTTATCATGTTAATCTTCATTCTATGCAATTATCAGAGTACATTAGTATTTTCTGTAGCATATGTATCTTAATGAGATGAAGTGAAAAACTGTATCATTATATATCCTGTGATCACTTATTATTTACCAATATCATTGTTTTATATTTTATTACTTGAATCAATTCATGTACACCATGAATTTTTATTTACTTATATATATTCACATAGTGTCTGTATCACACTCCTATAAGTCAAATGCCAGTCCAGTTTGAGTAATATTCAGTAGTTGGTTTTGGTAGCTGACCGAGCTAATGTTAAATGTTTTTACATAATAAAAATATGGAATGTTAGTCCTATATATAAAAGATTGCTTGCAGGAATGTGATCAGACTAGAGACGCTAAGATGACGTATACAATAAGTATGTAGGCTAAGTTTGACATGCCGTCACCTGTAGTCATTCAATTGTTTTATAAACATTAGTCCAAGCTCCCTGCTTGAGACAACTACCGCCTACGTGATCTGTAGCGTGTCTCATTCGATTGTGTGTTCGTATGAAACTATGTCATTTGTAAGTATGTTCATATGTTCGAACTACTGTCTGTTCCTTCATAACTTGTAACAGAGATGGTAGACAGCAGAACAGAGTTAGCTATCGTCATTAGAAGACCTGTACCTCTTTACCTAAGCTTTATCATGTAGAGGAATAGGATTAGCCATCATCATTGGCAGAAGCGATCAAGCTATCGTTATTAGAAGACTTGTACAATCATATCTGATCTTCAGCATGTAAAACTTCAGAAGAAATTATATCTATTTTTATACTTCGTGTTTTCTACAAGAAACCTCCTAACCATGAGTTTAAAACACTCATCGTCATAATCCCGACTTCGTAAGTGGATCTACAAAACCCCAGACACTCCATTGAAGATGGAAGTGCAATACCAACCGACTTAGCGTAAGATTATCGCTAGTCTAACATTACCTCATTGGGCGCCTCATCATACAAGGCACAAGCCCTAATAATATATAATATATACAAGGAATAACAGGATAGCCAGAAGACGTGGTAATATTCCAGATATTATTTTCTTTAAAATAAAACAAAGACACAGCCGAGCTTTCGGGGATACATTACTTTTCCCACCATCAGGGTCACTTATCTATAAAATTATATAAAAAGAGAAACAGTAAAAAAACTATACTGATTGACTATATCTAGAAACATTACAACACTTTAAAATACAAGACATTAAGTAAAAAAGGAACATAAAAGACACAACACAAAGTAAAAAAGGAGCATAAAAACTAAGTTAACAGCAAATCATTATTTTTATTTTTACTCTGAATATTTAGGTCTTTTTTTTCTCTCTCTCAATATATTTCTGCGTTTTACGAATCTCTTTTAACTTGTAATTGTTTTTTTATTATTTGCAGTTAACTTCGTTTTTATGTTCCTTTTTTACTTTGTTTCATGTATTTTAAAGTGCTGTAATGTTTTTAGATATAGTCAATCAGTATAGTTTTCTTACTCTTTCCCTTTTTGTATCATTTTATAGATAAATGACCCTGATGATGGGAAAAGTAATGTATTCCAGAAAGCTCGGCTATGCCTTTATTTTAAAGAAAATAACAATTTCCGGAATATTAACAAGTCTTCTGGCTATCCTGTTCCACCTTAAATTGAAGTTTTCTAGAAACGACAACATACCCAGTTTATATAAGTATGAAAGGCCCATTAAAACACTGCTTAAAAGCCAAGGACTTAGCTTTAAACCAGAGTGTTTTAATGCAGTGTTTCTCAACGTGGGCCATATGGCCCCCTTGGGGGCCATGAGATTTTTTCAGGGGCCACAAGGCAAAATTTGAAAAATGGGGGGCCATGGGGGGCCACAGAAAATTTAGGACCCACAAAATATATAAATGTGTAATATTTTGAAATAAATCATTAATATGCTTGAGTTTAGTTTGAAAATCATTCAATTCAAGGTAATTGCCTGAACCGTTTTGTTGCACTTTGGGACAGTGTTATCTCTTTCTTTAGTGGGACAGAACTTGGACAGAAACTTGTTGATGCAAAGAGTGACATCTTCTACCTGTCTGACATATTTGAAAAGCTAAATGTTCTGAACAAAGAGCTTCAAGGAAATAACTCCACCATGTTTTCCTGCAAGGAGGCAATTACAGTTATATCCACCGATCTGCTTGATGATGACCTAGCAGTGTATGTTGACCATCTGAAGCAGTTGCATAATGATATGGTCACTCGCTTCTCTGACCTACTCCAAATGACTGTGCCACACTGGTTTGTGGATCCCTTCATTGCTGATGTATCTGAAGTTGATGTCACCCTACAAGAAAGTCTCATTGAACTTCAGAATAACACAACAGCTCAAGCAAGGTTCAAGCGTGGAGGACACCAGAAGCTGTGGATGAATCAAGATGTGTATAAGAAGTACCCAATACTCTGGAAAGATGTGAAGTTGCTCTTACTTGCCTTTCCCACGTCTTACTTGGTTGAGACTGGTTTCAGTCGGGTGATGTACCTGCTGTCAAAGACACGAAATCGCCTTGACATAGAAAAAAGAGGCGATTTACGTCTCTCTCTGACAGCTTTCAAGCCAAACATTGACAAGTTGGCAGCCTTGCATCAGTCACAGGGATCCCACTGAAACCTTTCAAGATAAAGCCAATTGTACCTACATGTATTCCTTGTTTTTTTATTCCTTTTGTAAATAGATAAGTGTTCAAATAAAATATTTTTCCAATTAATATTGGGTATTTGATTCATGCCTGAAAGTTAGTGTTTTGCAGTACATGGTACTACTCAAACTAGAACCATTAATATACCTTCCCTAGGCGTATTAAGGTGATGGACGGAAGGCGGGTGTGTGTGTGGTGTGTGTGTGTGTGTGTGTGTGTGGTAAGAACTCAGAGTTGGCATGGAGGGGCCACAACAACTTGTTGCACTGGATTGAAGGGGGCCACCACCAGAAAAAGGTTGAGAAAACCGTGTTTTAATGGACCTTTTATTATACATGAGACGTATCCTGTTTTAACGAAGAATTTATTACAGTGCTAAGAACAGGTAACAGAGACGGTCTCTGCATTGCTAACAAAACTGTTAACTAGTAACTGTAAACCAGTAGGGGCAAGTTCCCCTTAGTGCCATGTAAGTCTACATACCTCTTACTATACCCTGCTCGGTGGTGGGGTGACCTCCTTCAATGATTATCAATTAAGCGATACCAACCCACTGCAAAATCCAGGTTTTTAGAGGACCCATTAAGCCTACTGGCATTTCCTCGGCGTCGTAAAACCCACCTTAACCAGCAAACCCCTCCTCCCCTCCTTAAAATTATAATATTAAAGGATTGAATTTTTACATGAAATTTATTAAATACCAGAAAAAAACAATGAACTTTATTAAATACCAGAAAAAAAACCAATGAACTTTATTAAATACCAGAAAAAAACAATGAACTTTATTAAATACCAGAAAAAAATAAACTTTATTAAATACCAGAAAAAAACAATAAACTTTATTAAATACCCGAAAAAAAACAATGAACTTTATCAAATACAGGAAAAAAACAATGAACTTTATCAAATACTAGAAAAAAACAATGAACTTTATTAAATACCAGAAAAAAAACAATGAACTTTGTTAAATACCAAAAAAAAAACCAATGAACTTTATTAAATACCAGAAAAAAACCAATGAACTTTATTAAATACAGAAAAAAAACAATGAACTTTATCAAATACCAGAAAAAAACAATGAACTTTATTAAATACCAGAAAAAAACAATGAACTTTATTAAATACCAGAAAAAAAACAATGAACTTTATTAAATACAAGAAAAAAACAATGAACTTTATTAAATACAAGAAAAAAAACAATGAACTTTATTAAATACTAGAAAAAACCAATGAACTTTATAAAATACCAGAAAAAAACCAATGAACTTTATAAAATACCAGAAAAAACAATGAACTTTATTAAATACCAGAAAACACATATGAACTTTAGCAATTACCAGAAAATAACTGTGAACTTTGTTATATACCAGAAAAAAACCAATGAACTTTATTAAATACCAGAAAAAAACCAATGAACTTTATTAAATACCAGTAAAAAAAAAAACTATAGATCTGTTTTTCCAAACGCCAATATCTCTTATTCATACAAAAAAAAAAAAAAAAAAAAAAAAAAAACGAGGCAAACCACTCATCTCATCTTCCTTCAACTGGATCAGATACCTTAAAAAAAAAAAAAAAAAAAAAAAAAAAAAAAAAAAAAAAAAAAAGATAACGCCCCGGAGAGAGATAAGGTGGGTGGACTGACCTCCTTGGAGAGGTTGATAGATGATAGGAGTAGGGTAGTGGCCGGGGGAGGGGGTTGGGGGGGGGAGGTGAAACCAACCCTGGGCTCCATGCAAGAGCAGGCATCATACCTTATAACGAGTAATTCCGGTTTTTAAAAGTCTCTCTCTAAAAGAAGGGACTGGGTTGGAATTTCGACGGAGAGACTGGGTCAGCGTTTAGTTTAAAACAACTCAAAAAAAAGAAAGAAAGAAAGAAAAAAGTAAGGATTAGGACAATATTTAAATGAATGAAAAAAATAACTAATCGAGGGTTATACGCAACTCCGGCGAAGAGAATGACAGAATTCACCATGTTAATATAATGTAAAATCATTATTGTAATAATGGTAATATTAAGGCCATAGTAAGAAAATTGTACCCTTAAAATTGTGGATAAACCACATTTTACATTACTCTTACTAATACTTAACTTTCTAAATTATTTCCTACCATGATTAGCTAGCTAGCTAATTATCCTCACTCTTCTTTTCACCCATCTTACCTATCCCGCTAAAAAAGCAGAATGGACAGGAAACTGCTGTTTTCTGTAAAGGCCCGCAAGCGACAATAGGCAAAAGCAAAGGAATTCTGTACTTTATTCCACGTATCATACTCACAGCCAGACAGACAGACAAACACTAAAGCAAAAGTACTTCCTCTTTTGGAGAACACGGGAACAACGCACTCTCAGTCAAATTTAGATCTCATGCAAAACTATATACATACTGCGAAACATTTATCTATAATTATGAACCGATATTGAAGAAACTGAATATTGAACTTCTGAATGCCAATGCAACTGGTACACGAGAGAGAGAGAGAGAGAGAGAGAGAGAGAGAGAGAGAGAGAGAGAGAGAGAGAGAGAGAGAGAGAGAGAGAGAGAGAGAGAGAGAGAGATGCTGTAATGACTAATGAAAATAAAACGTCCCTGAATCTATTTCATGAGTATAGAGTTGAGTTTATTTCAGTTGAACCAGACCACTGAGCTGATTAACAGCTCTCCTATAGGGCTGGCCCGAAGGATTAGATACTTTTACGTGGCTAGGAACCAATTGATTACCTAGCAACGGGACCTACGACTTATTGTGGGATCCGAACCACCTTATATCGAGAAATGAATTTCTAATCACCAGAAACAAATTCCTCTGATTCCACGTTGGCATAGCGGGGAATCGAACTCTAGACTACCAAATCGGCTGGCGAGCACGTAAACCACTCATCCAACGAGGAAAAAACTATATCGGTTTATAACATCAACAGCAAGAAAAATAGACGAGATTGACATCGCCCTTTCGAAGCAGGAAGGTTATATTCATATTCTCTTGCTTTGTAAGGACGCTAAGACTCTCGGTACCATAAAAGATAGACGCTACAAAATATTACTTTAAATAAAGCGTAAAACAGATGACACGCGCCGCCCACGGAAATTCGGTGAAACGGCAAGTGGTGGGATTCTGCCGCGTCATCAAGTTCTTCTTCTCCTCCTCCTCCTCCACTTCCACTTCATCATCGTCTTCCTCTTCCTCTTCTTCTTCTAAGAGACTACTTGACGGCGGCCATCTTCTCTCCTCGAGGGAAAAGAAAAAAAAAAGCTTCGCTTGGACAACTTTACAATTTTTTTTTCTTTTCTTTTTTGCGTTGGGTAGATGTGGCTTCTGCTTTAAAAGATTCCAGGGATGTTATTAATCAGTTTGCACGTGATTTTGTTTTAGGAGAACGTCAAGTTTATCTCTCTCTCTCTCTCTCTCTCTCTCTCTCTCTCTCTCTCTCTCTCTCTCTTCTGCTTTAAAAGATTCCGGGGATGTTATCAATCAGTTTGCACGTGATTTTGTTTTAGGAGAACGTCAAGTTTATCTCTCTCTCTCTCATGTGTACCACCAGTTGCGTTGGCAGTGAATTTTAATTTTAAGTATTTTATTTCAATTTTATGTATTTTGTAAATCATGACAATAATGAAATCGATAACCAGCGTCAATACTAATAGTATCCAAAGCGAATCATAGGAATTAACAGAAAAAATAAACCTATTACTATCCGATTTCCTCGCCTTCTCATTTGAGACGACCACTTTCTTTGGCGTAAAGCGCTGCTCCCTCTCGAATAATCTAATCATAGCTGACAAGTTCAACGACCTGGAAAACAAACAGGCCCCGCCGAATAAAACAGTCTCGCATCTTGACCGAAGGAACGAGCCCGGCGGTTCAATGCTTCGTCTTCAGTGGGGTGTTCAGTGCTCACATATTTCCTCCCCATTTTCCTATTTACAAGGCAAAACGAATGTCCAGAAAAGAGAGAATAATTAACACACTATTTCAAAAGTAATGTCAACATACTCTGATATATGTCTCGATTGTAAAATATAAATAGTAATATTTACCAAGCATTAACAGTGCATGCAACTGCACAGGTGCTCTTAATAATGAATTCTCCTGTATAACACTGAATATAATTTTCTAAACCAAACTCATCCCAAAAGGTGATTAGCATGCTACTAACTACATCCCCCAAGGGAAGAGTTCCTTCCTTCTAAAACCCTTAAATATTCAGGCTAAGTCTTAAAAAAAAAAAAAAAAAAAAAAAAAAAGGCGGCCTACACAAAGCGAATCGGATTATCTTTCGTACCCTAAAAGTCGGAGGCCTAGAAATACATATGGTTAATTTTATTTATAAGGGCATTTTTAGTCTTCGTTGTACCAGACTTCATTGTTATAAATAATGTCGACCTATGCATCTACGCGAGTGTAGGTATAAGTACATGTCGCAGTGAGAATATATAATATATATATATATATATATATATATATATATATATATATATAGTATATATATATATATATACTAGATATATATATTATCTCACTGCGACAAAACCTATAGATCTGTGATTCGTTTCCCAATTCTTATTGCTGTAACAATCAAGTATCGTTCAAACGTGGACTAAAGTAATAAAAACATCAATAAAACGGACTGTGGCGCACTTGTTGATAATCACGGCGATACACCTGTATTTTCTATGTACCTACCTGGCAATTCTAATTCAAGACGTCCTCTTTATCGTGCCAACAAGACAATGAATGACGCGTATCAGGCTACACGGGGACGTGAGTGCGAGCGCCCCCGCCCCCCTACTCTCTCTCTCTCTCTCTCGTACACAAACAAATCTTAAAACTCCCTCTCTCTTAAACACACACACACACACACACACACACACACACACACACATACACACACGCAAATAATCAAAGTCTGGAGGTAATTGCGATGAAGGGAAGTGGGGGTAGATATGGGAGTTACTTCTTCGTACCTGCTCGATAATTTGATAAATGTCGAAGACTACACTTGAGCCAAAAACCTAATAGGCCTCTTTCCACACAGAAATCGATTTGCAACACGAACTTCCCGACTAATTGAATTCATGAAAACGACAAAGCATGAATACATATCTAAACGAGAGAGAGAGAGAGAGAGAGAGAGAGAGAGAGGAGATTTATCCACTGTTATCTACCATCATAGCGTCAAGGAGTGTCCGATAGTATTGTCGACATGTCGTGACGCAACCGAAATGATTCCACTTAGTGGATCCCTAACAAGATCTGAATGCCACTCTATCTCATTATCTAAAATCTAAATTATATTTCTCTCACCGTACAAAGGATATATAACCCAAGACTGGGCAAAAAATTTCAAAGCATCAGCTCCGAAATTCTACTCAAGAGATAATAACTGTATTTATTATGCAAGAGGATATTGCAGAAAACGGAGAAAATGCGGAGATTGCAGATTCAGAACAAAATGAATAATTATGATGAAGGAAGATCAAATATTATGGAAAAGTTGGATTTTTTAATGTCAGAATTTCGGTGAAATGAAAAAAAAACAACATACCAGAACATAAAGAGACATGGGAAAATCCTTATTACTACCAGTATTAAATGAAGGAGAAAACACGCAAACCATCATAGTGATGAATGCGCAGGGTTTAGTTACGAGTAACTCAAAAAGAAAAATAGAGTACTTAGAAGAACTAACCCAAAATGAAAAGAAAATAGATATAATGAATATAAGTGAAACCTGGTATTCCCAAGAGACTGGGAATGATGATCAAATAAAAGGGTTCCAAACTTATAGATCAGATAGAAAAAAAAAAATAGGAATCAAGGGGAACCGCAATATATGGGAAAGACAAAAAACAAGGAAAAAATATATGAGAAATATAGTAACTCAGAATGTGAACTAATAGCGTAGAATTTGAATCTGAAAAATTGATGAACATAGTAATATATAGACCTCCTAATACTAAAGAGTTTGACTTAATAATTGAAAAATTGGATGATATATGTAGCAATCACAAGGACTGGACTATTCTCCTATCTGGTGACTTCAACTTTCCTTTCGTAGATGGAAAGAACGAATAGAGATTGTTGGTTGGCTTATACATATAAAAAAGAGAGTAATAGTAGTGCAGAAGATAAGAGGCAATTTGAAAAGCTATTAGATATGCTACTAGAATCAACATTCAACAAATAAATCACCTGCCAACAAGAAAGGCGGAAAATACTTTAGACCTAGTATTTGTGAACGAGATGATTATGTTAAAGAAAATAATAGTTTATAATGCGAATATTTCAGACCATAATGTCATAGAATTAACAGTTTCATTCCAAAGCAAGTGAAAATAGAGATAAGCAAGAAATGAAAAAGTGGGAAGGATATGGAAAATACAACTTCTACAGTAAAAATATAAAATGGTCAGAATTAATGAAGAATTAAACAAAGATTGGGATAACATTTTCGTAAGTGATGACATAAGGGTAAATACGGAGATGATATATAAAATATTGGAGAAAATAGTGGAAAAAAAAATATATACCGAAGAAGAAAAGTAAACATCATTCATGCATACCAAGAGACAGAAGGATCTTGTTCCAGAAAATCAGAAAGTGGAAAAAAGGTCTTGCAAAAGAAAAAAATGCATGGAAAGTTATAGAACTAAAAAGTAAGATAGAAAATGCAGAACAAAAGATTTATACAATCAAAGAAAATGAAAAACGGGACTTGGAAGAAAAAACCCTATTAAATATCAAGCAAAACCCCAAGCTATTATACTCATATGCGAAGAAGATGAATAAAAGAAGAATAGAAATAGGCCCTCTGAGAATTGAAGGAGATTAACGAATGAAAAAAAGGAAATTTGCAACATACTGGCAGAACGATATAAGAGAGAATTCACCCCTAGAATAGATAATGAAGATAATGATATAGAAGTAAGGGATGAAAATAGTGAATATTTAGCTGACATAGATATTAATGAAGCTGATATTGTGCAGGCTATTAATGAAATTAAAAATGGAGCTGCTGCAGGGCCTGATGGAATTCCTGCTATTTTGTTAAAGAAAGTAGTTCATTCTATCGCAAAGCCACTTGCAATATTATTAAGACAAAGTGTAATAGATACAGGCAAGATTTATGATGAGCACAAATTAGCATATATTACCCCTACTTTCAAAAGTGGATCAAGACTAGAGGCAAGTAATTATAGGCCTGTGAGTCTAACATCACATATTATGAAAGTGTATGAAAGGGTAATGAAGAAAAATATTATGAAACATTTAATAAAAAATAATTTGTTTAATAAAGGACAACATGGTTTCGTACCTGGAAAAAGTACACAAACCCAACTGTTAGTCCACCGTGAGAACATATTCAAAAATATGAAAAGCGGAAATGAAACAGATGTGGTTTATTTAGACTTTGCAAAAGCTTTTGATAAAGTAGACCATAATATTAGCGAAGAAAATTAGAAAACACAATATCGTGGATAAAGTAGGAAGATGGTTAAAAGAATTTTACACAACAGAAAACAGATAGTTATTGCAAACGACGAGAATCGGATGAAGTCAAGGTAATATCCGGTGTGCCGCAAGGTACGGTGTTAGCCTGCAATACTGTTTGTTATTATGATTGAAGACATAGACAATATGTGAAGGATTCGGTAGTGAGTAGTTTCGCAGATGACACAAGAATAAGTAGAGAAATTACTTGTGATGAAAGATAGGAACGCTCTACAAAGAGACCTTAACAAAGTATATGATTGGGCAGAGGTAAATAGATGGTATTTAACTCTGATAAATTTGAATCAATAAATTATGGAGACAGAGAAAGAAAGCTATATGCATATAAGGGACCTAATAATGAGACCATCACAAATAAGGAAGCAGTTAAAGACCTTGGTGTGATGATGAATAGGAACATGTTATGCAATGATCAAATAGCAACTCTGTTGGCAAAATGTAAAGCAAAAATGGGAATGTTTGTTACGGCACTACAAACAAAAAGAAAAGCTGAACACATGTTATGCTTTATAAAACATATGTTCGTAGTCCACTTGAATATTGCAATATGATATGGTACCCACACTATCAAAAGGATATTGCACAAATAGAGAGTGTACAAAGGTCCTTTACAAGCTAGAATAGAAGAAGTTAAGGACCTAGACTACTGGAAAGACTACAATCTTAAAATTATATAGTCTAGAGGAGAAAGAGAACGCTATACATGATAATTCAGGCATGGAAACAGATAGAAGGAATAGCAGAAAATATCATGGAACTAAAAATATCAGAAAGAGCAAGCAGAGGTAGATTAATAGTGCCCAAAACTATACCAGGAAAAATAAGGAAAGCACACAGGACATTAATCCACTACGCACCAGCATCGATAATGCAGCGTCTATTCAATGCGTTGCCAGCTCATCTGAGGAATATATCAGGAGTGAGCGTAGATGTTTAAGAATAAGCTCGACAAATATCTAAACTGCATCCCAGACCATCCAAGATTGGAAGGATGCAAAATATACCGGAAGATGTACTAGCAACTCTCTGGTAGACATTAGAGGTGCCTCACACTGAGGGACCTGGGGCAACCCGAACAAGATGTAAGGTCTGTAAGGTCTGTAAGGTCAGTCACGGGATACTAACGATCGCGTAGTAAGTGTATAGTTTCTCGTAATGAGTAGACTGCATTTTCTATCTAGCCTTCTCACCTGTGTCTATTTTCGTATTTCTGTGAAGCAGCAGGATTCTCTCTCTCTCTCTCTCTCTCTCTCTCAGTCGTGTTTGGGTTCCCTTAGTCCGAAGGGAGCCGATGGTTTGCCTTGGAGATCATTCCTCATTGGAGATCACTCTTCACTGAGGATCATCCCTCATTGGAGATCATTCTTCATTGGAGATCATTCCTCTTTTCCCTTTGAAGATCATACCCCACGAAATCATTTTTCATTGGTACCCCATGAGATCATTCTTCATTGGAGATCATTCCTCTTTGGAAATCCTCCCTCATTGGAGATCATCTCTCGATGGAGAACATCCCCCTTTGAAGATCATACCCCATGATATCATTCTTCATTGGAGATCATCTCTCGCTGGAGAACATCCCCCTATGAAGATCATACCCCACTGGTGATCATTCTTCATTGGAGATCATTCCTCTTTGGAAATCATCCCTCATTGGAAATCATCCCTCATTGGAAATCATCCCCATTGGAGATCATCCCTCACTGGAGAACATCCCGCTTTGAAGATCATATACCCCATTGGAGATCACTGTTCATCGGAGATCAACTCTCACTGAAGGGCATCCCTCATTGGAGATCATCCCTCTTTAGAGATCACTGCTCACTGGAGATCATCGTTCATTGGAGATCATCCCTCACTGGAGATCATTACTCACTGGAAATCATGCCTTTTAGATCATCCATCTTTGGAGATCACTGCTCACTGGAGATAATCCTTCATTGGAGATCATCCCTCACTGGAACTCATGCCTTTTTAGAGATCATCCCTCATTGGCGATCACTGCTCACTGGAGATAATCCATCTTTGGAGGGCGTCCCTCTTAGGAGATAATCGCACTTTGGAGATCATGCCCCAATGGAGATCATCCTCCCTTGAAGAGAATCCTTCTTTGGAGATCATCCCCCTCTTTGGTGGAGGACATCTTGGAAGTAATTCAACTGTCGATTGGTTTGTCCACTGAACTGCAACTTATACGTAGGTGTTGGAACCCAATACAAATTGTATTTACGTTTAAAACGAGAGAGAGAGAGAGAGAGAGAGAGAGAGAGAGAGAGAGAGAGAGAGAGAGAGAGAGAGAGAGAGAATTTCCATAGCAACAGGACGGGACGCGTCCAAACATTCGCAAAACCTCACGAGAGAGCTCCAGTTAAAGCCAAGGTTATCAATGGGAATAACAACAACAAAAATAACAAAATCAACAAAAACAATACCTCAAGTGGCCTTTGCAACGTGACTTAATCCCGTATACTTACTAAATGTCAGGACAGGACCCCAGCTTCGCCTTTTATATTTGTGACGTGTTACCGTGACAAACGGGTCATTACGACATGATAGCAACTATATTTATAAAATGACTGATTTTGATGCGAGAGGTTTTTAGGACAACACGTTATATATATATATATATATATATATATATATATATATATAGTATATATATATATATATCGCGAGACTGAAGATATAGCGCGTCTTCCTTGATGAACTATGATGGACAGATTATATAGCATTATGGCTTTTGCATGACTATCATCAACATCGATTGCTATATGACATGGCTGCATGGTAATATAATTTCTTTGTAACAGTGATTAAATCTTTACGACAAGAACAAGAAGAATATATAATTATATATATATATATAATATATATATATATATATATCTGACCTACAGCATTCGCCTACCAACCTGGTACCTAAATCATTGATCAGATGAACAGAAGGGTCACATATATACTCTGTTTGAAAATCGAACACAGCTTACTTAAGATAGTGAACGGCTCGATACCAATTCATCACCAATTTACGAAATAAAACAATAAGAAAAAATAATACCCAAATATTTATTAAAAATTCGTTTCCCGAGTCTTGTGTTTATTTCTGTCGGCGCATATCACAATCAATGAGGATCCCTGACGTCCCACAAAACGAGATAAGGCGCAATCTTCTGGACGCTTCATTCAACTGATTTTGGACGACAATGGATAGGTTAGATAACAAAGACATCTTCTTTTTCTGCACCTGAATAGAACGTGTCTTATCTGTTACGCTTCTGGTAATGTTCTCTTTGCAAGTTATTTTCGAAAAGGATTTGTTCATCACAAACCACATCCCTCTATGTTACTTCATAAATTCATTTCTGGAAAAATTAAATCAAAACCTTAATTATTCTAAGGTGGGGAAAATGGTAATAAGAAAACAAGTAAAAAATGTAACGAAGTTTTTTTTCGGCGCAATCGAGTTTTCTGTATATCGTATAATCAAGGCCACCTGAAAAAAATCTATCTTCGGTGGTCTCGTTATAATGCTGTATGAGCCGCAGCCCATGAAACTTCAACCACGGTCCGGTGGTAGCCTGTCTTAAAGCTGCCAGATGCACGATTATGGCTAACTTTAACCTATCATGAAATCAAAGCTACTGAGGCTAGAGGGCTGCAATTTGGTATGTTTGATGATTGGAGGGTGGGTGATCAACAGACCAATTTGCAGCCCTCTAGCCTCAGTAGCTTGAAATTTGAGGACGGACAGAAAACATGGGGACGGTCAGACAACGCTGGCACACTTGTAAATACCCTCGGTTTTCTAAGGATAATAATCCACTTTTAGACTTTTCTGATCATTTTTTTTATTTGCCGAAGACTGTCTACCTTGGTATATCTTAGTTTAACCAGACCACCACTGAGCTGATTAACAGCTCTCCTAGGGCTGACCCGAGGGATTAGATATTTTTAGGTGGCTAGGAACAAACTGGTTACCTGGCAACGGGACCTACAGCTTACTGTGGGATCCGAACCACATTATATCGAGAAATGAATTTCTAACCACCAGAAACAAATTCCTCTGATTACATGTTGGCAGAGCGGGGAATCGAACTCGGGGCTATCGAATCGGTAGGCGAGCAGGTAAACCACTTGGCCAACGAGGAATTGGGAATATCTTGGCTCAATCTTTTAAAGCCTTCCTCTAAATCTAGAGAATGCATAACTTTTCGTGTTCAGACGAAAATAGTCTCTTATCTGGCTCTTTTCAACATTACCTGACCTTCTACCTAATTCACATTAAAAGGCTTCTCAAGTCACCAATAGTTTATAACCAAAATCTCTTAGTTTGCAATAGTGACCTTTTTTTTTTTTTTTTTCAGTCTCACGAGTCAAGCTAATTAAATGCTAATAGTTTTAAATTTAGAAGTACTTACCTGTTTGACCTTCAGAACTGTTCATTCTGACAGGTGCGTCTGTTACTTTGAAAGGTACATATTCAATGAGAGTACGAATGTACTTATGTTTATATACGTAAATACATTTATACACATATGTGTGTGTGAATATATATATGTATATATACATACAAAAGAATAAATATTTTTTTCATTTTTCAACATTACACAGCTAAATCATACGAGAAAAATACGAACAACTGCAGTTACTATCCTTTCGTCAATAGTCTCATATAACTGAGAAAAAAAAGTGGAAAGCCAATAAAAATATAAATAACTAAACAAATACATACAGTTTAGTGACTAATCAATTCCACAAAAGGATGGACAAAAAAGCTCTAAGCTCTGAACATACTTTCACAAATACATTTCGCCTTCACAATCAAGAATATGACTGTGCATCATACTGTACAAATTTATCTATTTACTAAATTAATAAATTTATTTATTTACTAAATTAATAAATAATAAGATGACCTCATAACTCGCGCTATTCGACGCGGCAGTTTCAACCCCTTCATTACTGAACACAGAAACATGATCTTACGTCGAATAAAGAGCGCCTTATGGACAAGAGACGCGCGCGTACGTACACACAAAGAGGCTTACCAGACCCAGTAATAACACTGAAAGAGAGAGAGAAAAAAAAAATTCACGATCAGTAGACTGCACTCAAGAGGCAATTATGCTCTAAGGTTCAAGGCAAACGTCTTCGGAACACCAAGAAAAACATTAAGATTCCTGTGTCATATATATTTACTTAAATAAGTTGTTTCTCTGCTCCAAGATCAAAAACAAAAAACCACAAGCAGAAACAATAATAATAATAATAATAATAATAATAATAATAATAATAATAATAATAATAATAATAAATGAAACAAGACTCTCCTCTTGAAGAAGTCATGATATATAAGATGCCTGTATCCTTCAAGTTACTAAACTAATTCAAATGATGCAGCCATCCCATAATAATAATAACTAATAATAATAATAATAATAATAATAATAATAATAATAATAATAATAATAATAATAATAAGTTTTCTAGGGAAAACCATTCAATTCACCTTGAGAGAAATGTTTTCCCAGAGTCAATCTGCCGTGGTCTTCGACAGAGAGAGAGAGAGAGAGAGAGAGAGAGAGAGGAGAGAGAGAGAGAGAGAGATGGCTCCGCCAGGGGCGTCAACTTGAACTTCGAATGACCATAAACTTTTTTTTTTTGGGGTTTTTTTTTTTTTTTTTTGGGGGGGGGGGGGGGGTATAACTCGCCTCAACAAATCCAATATTTTCTCAAGTACCATTATCTTCAGACAATGAACAAGGAGCTCTCTCTCTCTCTCTCTTTTGTGCGGGGGATGTACGGCAGTCTATTAACCTATGTTTGTTTTTCAGTGACTACACTAACAAAGAAATAACTTTTGATATAAAAAGGAAACATTCTTTCATCTTACACCTATAATGTAAGTAAATGTAATCTTACAATATATGCTGATAAATGATAATATATATATATATATATATATATTATATATATATATATACGTATATATATATATATATATATATATATATATATATATATATATATATATATATATCAAATATATAATCATTAAGATACCGGACACTACATGATAAACAGTAAAATAATGAGAGAGAGAGAGAGAGAGAGAGAGAGAGATAACACACCAGGGAAAATACCAACGCCAGTGGGGCCAAGCGCGCCGCGGAATGCACATACACAGGACTTTCCTACTTCGACGTGAAGCAGCAGCGTGCGCATTCAAATGGTGAACTCCGCCAGACTTACCTGTGAGCGACAATGAAAGCCCACTGTTATTACACCATGACTGGCAATACCCGAGAAGGCATCAGAGTTCGTATTTAATAGTTCGAGGGAGGGAGAGAGAGAGAGAGTGTGTGTGACCGCAGAGCTACATTGTGTAACCTCCAATACTGCTTGTGTTAATAGCTAGAGATCAGTGGTTGATTCTCTCTCTCTCTCTCTCTCTCTCTCTCTCTCTCTCTCTCTCTCTCTCTCTACCTGGACAGTAGATCTGATTTCTAAATTACAATCTCTCTCTCTCTCTCTCTCTCTCTCTTACGCTTGGAATTATAGATCCCAAATCCTAAACTACATTCTCTCTCTCTCTCTCTCTCTCTCTCTCTCTGTTACACTAAATTGGAATATTGTTTCTCTCCTCTCTATTTTCATGAATTTTTTTTTTGTTTAGTTCGATTTTACCAGACTATTATTATTATTATTATTATTATTATTATTATTATTATTATTATTATTGTTATTATTATTATTATTATTATTACTTATGTTCGTGATCGATAAATTAAAAGAAAAAATATTCCACCTTCGCTTTTACATCTTACCTTCATGTAACACGTAGTAATATATATATATATATATATATATATTATATATATATATTTATATATATATATATATATATTATATAAACAAATAAAATAAAACAATCCCAGGTGAATATCACAAAGTATCACAAATGACGGTGCATTGGACCGATCCCCCGTAAGAGACAAAATAATACCTCTGTGCTACTCTCTCTCTCTCTCTCTCTCTCTCTCTCTCTCTCTCTCTCTCTCACCCACCCAAGAAAACCGCCGATGACCGGCCAGCTCGGATAGTCATCAAACAATGACGGTTCGGCGGTCACATTATCTTTTGGCACTGTCATCTACTAATTTCACTCTTACTTCGAACCGCCCCCCCCCCCCAACCCCCAATATTCCTCACAAGTTGGGATTCTTCTTCATAAACTGCCTCTCTCTCTCTCTCTCTCTCTCTCTCCTCCCTGGACAGTAGATCTGATTTCTAGATTACAATCTCTTCTCGTCCTCTCTTCTTTCTCTCTCCTCACTCTCCCCTCCTCTCTCCTCTTTCTCTCTCTCGCTCTTGGGACTATATCTATCTTAGATACATCTCTCTCATCTCTCTCTCTCTCTCTCTCTACGTCTCTCTCTCTCTCTCTCTCTCTCTCTCTCTCTCTCTTTTACGCTGGACTTTTAGAACCCAAATCCTCTAAACTACAGTCTGTGTGTGTGTGTGTGTATGTGTGTGTGTGTGTGTGAGTGAGGCAGTCAAAAGTTCTTGAGAGAGAGAGAGAGAGAGAAGACAAGATCCGCCATTCCTCTCTCACAAGAAGGCAGAACGACGACCACAGGGGCTGTGAGGGGGGCGTGGCCAGTTCGGGGCTGCAGGGGAGGGGGTGGAGACCACCCCCCCTAATAATGCAAGCACTGGATCTCAGAAGCAGGAATGTGTTCGTACGAAAGTGCAGATGATTAAACGGGCGAGAATGATCCGTTTTATGATCTGTCGATACATTTATTTTCTTTTTTAAACCTTCTTATCTTTCCTTTACGTGTGATACACGTTGCAGTGTTCGAGTTCGAGGAAGAAATTAAGAAGAACTCTAAAAGCGAGCAGATCAGATATCTTGGCTGTCAGGGCAAATACAAATGTGCAACGGTAAATATTCTTCAGTTCTGAAGCACCAAAATGATTATCACAAATGTGATGAGAAAAAAAAATAATAATAGAGGAAATTCAACACAGTGAACGATATCTCCGGATAATTAAAGACTAAATAACAAAAAACAATGTATCAGTGTATAAGTCATTAACTTGCAAATTAAGTACGCACACATGTATATATAATTATTTATATAATATAATTACACAAACATACATCTACACACTATATCAGAAGCATCATAATCCAGAGCAAGGTTTAAAAAAAAAACACACACACACAAGAAAAACCTTGGACAACTCGCGACAAATGTTGGAGTACAAAAGAATATATAAAAGAAAAGAGCAAGGTTCAATACCGACTCTGGGGATTATTGTCGGGACAGGTATATGTATACCCAAGGTCTAAAGAACTCTATTCTTTAACCCCATAAATGTATTTGCATACAACGTAGACAAAGAGGTGGGTAGACGCACGGTCGTAACGTTAAAAGAATATATATATATTATATATATATATATATATATATATATATATATATATATATATATAGACTGACAGACACACACACACATATGAAATTTTATAAAGTCATTGAAGTTCTGATCTCTCCTCTGTGTGCTGGTTTGAATCCACGAGAGGACGAAATAATCATCAAATACAAAAATTCTCCTTCTTATAATAATATGAAAATATATCAATTCCGAGGTATAGCCGATTGGATTATTAAAGGACATTTGTAGCTTAACATATATTATATATATATATATATAATATATATATATATATATATATATATATATAAACATATTATATATGAATAATATGCGCAACATAAACATACAAATGCAATTGTATTTGTTCCACAGAGAGAGAGAGAGAGGAGAGAAGAGAGAGAGAGAGAGAGAGAGAGAGAGAGAGAGAGAGAGAGCATTCTCCTTTTTTTTCAAACATCCAAAATACGCCTTGAATGTGCAACACCATCGGACAAGAAAACTCTCTCGACATTTCTTCAAGACCAGGCCAATATTAATCCACCAAAAAAAAAATAAATAAAAAAAAAATAAAAAAAACATCAAGCACACCAGAGCTCCCACACACGTGTAAAAAAAACATCAAGCAAAAAAAAAAAAAATAAGATCAACGGACCATAATTCCTCGGAAATGTGCAACAATTTTTTTTTTTTTTTTACAAATGGTGAGATGGATGATGATGATGCAGATGACTAGTCAGCGCCGATGTACAAGTCATGATGTACAGCACAATCATGCCGTATATAGATAAATATTTTTATTTTTTGTTTATTTTTTTTCTCTCAACTTCTCTCGGAGTTCAATTTCGTTTAGTCACGCTAAATGGCTCTACGTCGCTTGCGTTTTTTTTATTTTCCTTTGGGGGGGGGGGGGTCGTCCACTCAAACTTAACTCTGTGTTGTTGATTCTACTAACTGTGGGGGTAGCATAACTAACTTTATTATTATTATTATTATTATTATTATTATTATTATTATTATTATTATGGGAAAATACGTTCAAAAATATACAGGAGGAAAAGTCCCTCAAAAAAGCAAAATATTGAAGAAAAATAATTATTACTAATATGCCCTTTATTCTAGTCACTAAGGATCTATTATAATATATCACTAGTATTATTATTGTCATTATTATTATTATCATCATTCTGAAAAAATAAAAATACAAAAGCAAAAAAGCTTATTTGAACCAGGAGGAGGACCGCACGAATATACCACTCAAAAAAAAAACAATAATAATAATAATATATATATAAATAAATAAATGACAACCAAAACTCATAAATCAATCAATTTGCAAGACACAAACCCCTAAAAAAAAAAAAAAAATAAAGACGCCTACCCAAAACTTTCCTCCGCACCACAGCTCTTCGAAATCCGACCGATATATACAATTACAGGCGTCTCTCTTCCGGTCGTCCCCTGCTCGGTGCTCGCAGGAAGAGGAACTCCTTTGAGCGCAATAATTTGGGAAGGTTTGAGGGACCGCGTATCCGGTCAAACCTATTTGCGCGTCTTAAGAAGGAGGAGGAGGAGGAGGAGGAGGAGGAGGAGGAGGAGGAGGAGGAGGAGGAGGAGGAGGAGGAGGAGGAGGAAGGAGGGAGGGAGAGAGTTACAAGGACCAGGATGTCTCAAAGGCTTGTTGTTAGTCCAACAGAGGAGACAGCGTGTGCTTACTTATCTCAAAAGCAGATTTTACTGTTCGTTCAGTGTCCTAATGATTTTGTCTAGCTTTCTTTTAAACTCTTCCACACTGTTGCTGTTTACTATAACATCAGAGAGAGAGAGAGAGAGAGAAGAGAGAGGGGGGGGGGGGGGGTTATTCACATTACGTGAATAGACACTAGCAAGAGACAGGGTATTAGTGGGAAAACAGGACATATGAGAGAGAGAGAGAGAGAGAGAGAGAGAGAGAGAGAGAGAGAGAAGAGAGAGGCAAATCATCCGGTTTAAATACAACAGTCACGTAAATCAACGGAAAAATCACATTACGAATTCTTATTCTTATTTATATTTATTCATTTTTTTTGGCGAAGTAATTCTATTTTGATTTCCTCTTATCTATTAATCTATATTTTATTGTGCTAGAATTTTCCACGGCTCGAATACGTCGTAACTGATTCCTGGGGGTAACCAAATGCATGTTTTTTTTTTTTTTTTTTAAATTGGACTCCGAGGAAAAAAAAAGGAAAAAAAAATAGGAAAAAAAAAACTTCATGTATTAAGTCGATGTGTAATTCAATTCCGGGATTTACCGATTGCGTGGACTCCGAAACACAGCTGTCGTAGTAATATTAGTACGTGGGTAGCTAGTGGAAGCGGAAAACCACTTACTAACGTAACCTACAAAGAATTCTAAATAACAGATATAATCAGGACCACAAAGCGTGAAGAAACAACTAAAGCGCAAAATATGATTCCAATTTCTTCGGTAAGAAAAGTGAACAACTTAAAATGACATCAACTGACTAAAAAAAAAAATTAAAAAAAATATAAAAAACTGCGCGCTAGTTCAAAAACTACTCGACGTTCCAAGGGATATAACTGAAATTAAAAATGAGTTGGCAAATTTGCAGAGAGAGAGAGAGAGAGAGAAGAGAGAGAGAGAGAGAGAGAGAGAGAGAGAGAGAGAGAGCTGTGCTTGTCGAACGTTCACAGTGACTGGACCACTGACTGAACATCAGAAAATACCTCCCTTCAAAAGAAAAAAAAAAAGTGATTCTCTCACTCAACACATCGTCAACAGACAGCCAGCCCAGACAGCTGTTGTAGCTGTTGCTGTTTAAGCAGGCGAGTGAACATGACCCCCTGCCCTCAATAGATATGAGTGAACCACAAGTATGGTGTCCTGCTTCCCCTTCTCGCCTTACACCAGCCAATGTAGGGTATAGTATATAAGCAATTCGCTCTGAAATTCCTCCTCGCGGCTGAATCGGGGTGAATAGGGTACCATTCATCCTCGGCTGAATGGGTCAATGGTTCGATGTCATGGTTTCAGCCAGCGATGATTGGGGCTGTCTTGAATTTATTTATTTATTATTATTATTATTTTGTCAGTTTGAAAACAGCTGGCCACAACACTTCAAAGTCCTACGTCATTGGCTTAGTAATTTCTTTTCTGTAATATGTTGATCTCTCTCTCTCTCTCGTCTCTCTCTCATCTCTCTCTCGTCTCTCTCATTCGTCTCTCTATATCTATCTCTCTCTCTCATAATATATATATATATATATATATATATATATATATATATTATATATATATATAGATTATATATATATCTAAATACATACATACATACATACATATATATATATACATATATATAAATATACATACAATATATATATATATATATATATGTATGTATGTATGTATACTATATATGTTTGGTGTCACTTTTTTTATAGTTAATGGCTTACCGGATTGTTGTATATGAAATCTCGGCAAGTAAAGTGTACTGCAAATAAAATGTTAACTCTTAACGATACGACGAAAACTGAACACATAATAGGATGAGTAAAAATGATTTTGAAAAGTATCTAGCGCGCGGAAAATTACTCGGTACATTACAAATAACTAACCCAGCCAACTTCTGCTTTATTTTTCTCTTGGTGTTTTTATCTTATCCTCTTCCTGTTTATTATTTTATCGTTAACGAGTCTCAAGTTCGCTATATAAGAATCGCTGTAAATTTATATTAATGTTAATTAAGATTTTAAGGCCGTGCGTATAACATGGAAAACCCTGAATAGATTCCAAGCTTTAAAAAAATATGTACCGGACGTACAATTACTCAAAAAGATTATGATACCTAAATTTGAAAATGTGCAACAATATATTTCCAGCCAAAAAAAAAAAAAAAAAAAAAAAAAAAAAAAAAAAAAAAAAAAAAAAAAAAAAAAAAAACAAAAAAAAAAAAAAAAAAAAAAAAAAAAAAAAAAAAAAAAAAAATTGCCGCAAAAACAAAGTTAAAAACAAAAAAACAAGTCTCACTCCGAGAAGAGAAATCTGCCACTTTTGAAAGAATAACAAAAGAAAATATAAGCTTCTAACATAAAAACAACATCACGAAAAACGAAGAGCAATAACCAATTCGTGACGATACTCATTTACCAGCAAATAAAAACCGAAGAAAACAATTTTATAAAACACATTAACAGAAATACAACGCAATGACAATCCTTTCCCAATGTAACGAAAGTCAAGAGAATGAAAATTGAAAGTATACACACTTGCAGTAAGAAACGAAATAAAAAAAATAAATCTTAACAAACACGAAGTGGTGAATAAAAATGGAGCCGAGTATAACAACTCTTAGGAAATGCGATACAGCCCCACAAAACACGAAGCGACGTATAATGACAAAACGGCATTTGAACTCGTTTGCAACTCATCGTGAAGTTATCTTGACTAGAGCCCCATGAAAACAGCAAGGTCACCATCCAAAATATCTGCTAGTGTCCTTAGTAACGATATGATAACAGAAAAACAAAAGAAGTTATGTAACAATACACACACACACACACTTCTGATTTCAACGTATGCGTTGTTACAATCGAGTTGGAAGGAAATGTGCTTTTCCATTTATATACTAACACGCATACTCGTGTGTGTACGAATATATATATATATATATATATATATATATATATATATATATATATATATACATACACACACATATATAAATAAAATATTTGTGTGTATATATATATGTGTGTGTGTGCGCGCGCGCGCGCGCAATGACTCATGCAGCAACCTTACAATTGATAAGATAATAAATGCTAATGATTTCACTGTGTCCATGTATCTACGTTACTTTACTTTACATATATATGATTACATATAGATACACATACATAAAACATACATACCAATGCGAGATGGAATGATCACCAATTATTATCTACCTTGTATGGCTCCTGGTACGAGTATCTATCTAGCAGCCTTTGGCAACCGACGCGAGTGAGGAACCTATCCATCCCTTCCCTTCAAATAAGGCGAGAGAGAGAAAGGACAGCAGCAACATTATGCTATTCTTGAAGTGAAATCTGAACAATACCGGTGGGTGTGAGATGGTATGTGAATCCGCTCATATCATCATCATATGCTGTAGTGTTTTCTGCACACAGGGTGTTCTCGCTTGCTACATCAGTTGCAAGATGAACGTTGCAGTCCCTTTTGCCTTTGTCTTTTCTTTGGAGCTAACTTCAACACTCTCTCTCTCTCTCTCTCTCTCTCTCTCTCTCTCTCTCTCTCTCTCTCTCTCTCTCTATAAATATATATGTATATCATCTTATCACTTGATAAGAGGTTCTGTGCATTAACACAATTACTAACGGGACCACATTTAAACTGGATCTAGCGGAGGTATTTGCTCAAGAGAAGTTACAAGCTTTCTAGGACTACCAGTCCTCAGCGTCTGGTATCTCCGCTACTTACCATCCAGTTTAAAAGAGGGCCTATTATATATATATACATATACAGATATATATATTATATATATATATATATATACATATGTATATATAGTATATATATATATAGGATATATATATATATAAAGAAAAAGACTTGCACGATAGCGCAAAAATCAGAGAGAGAGAGACGAGAGGAGAGAGAGAGAGAGAGAGAGAGACCGAGAGAGAGAGAGAATGTTCCTGCTGAGTCATCTGATGCAACTTTGCAGCTCCACCCAAGATAATGCAAAGTCACCTGATAATAAATGTAGAGAGAGAGAGAGAGAGAGAGAGAGAGAGAGAGAGAGAGAGAGAGAGAGAGAGAGAGAGAGAGAGAGGAATTTTTTGTTTTTCTTTTTTTTATTTATCATCAAAACATCTTGAATACAATGCATAATTGCCACCTGTTTCCACAGATGTTAACATATAAAAACCACCTAAGAGACATTACATCATATACACAAAAAAACGCGAAAATATAAATAAAAAATTCGAAACGAACAAATAAGTTTTAAAAAAAGCAAATACAAGTCACAAAATACGCTAAGTTAAATTATAAAAGCAAAAATAAGTCTACAAAATACAATAAAGTTAAAAAATAAAGGCAAAAATAAGACAAAATACGCTGACACCTACGTATTCCTGTAATATAAAATACACACAACCGCAACAAAAACAAACCAAGAGATAAAACGCATTTCAAAAAAAATAAAAAACCATTACAAATGCCTAAAAATAAAACGTCATCATTCGGCGCCTTTCAGTAAAACCACTTCGGACAACAAAAAAAAAAAAAAAAAAAAAAAAAAAAAAAAAAAAAAGGGAATGGGGAGGGGGGGAAATGGCCAGTATCTCGTTATCTAGTAATATATACCTCCCCTTACAGTTTCGTAAGTACGCCAGTTCCCCAAGAGTTAGTACCAGCACCAATACTAATGCCACTCTTAATTAAAAAAAAGAAAAAAAATAAGCATAAACAATGACTGATATGACTATCACTAGCCTCAAATGTTTCAATTACGTAATCGCAAGCAGCGCTCCCTCACGCACAATGATAACGATCGTGTGCGTCACGAAGTCCTCTCTGAGTACCGAGGGATGCTTTTGGGTCTGCACCCCCCCCCCCCCCTTCCTTTCCCGTCCTGTAGAGCTCTGTTAAGGAACCTTTGTAGGAAGGCTGCCTTGCATATGTTGCTAAGCCAAGGTGAGAGATTCACGACGGCGTAAAAACCAAAGCAGATTTTGGCCTTCGTCATCTTCCTTTTTTCCCCGGAGTTTATGTCTTGGAGGTCAAAGGATTGGGAACTTCGAGAAAAAAATTAACATCAAGTCTAATTTCAAGATAAGAGAGCCGTTCCTTCAATACAAATCGAGCTTAATCCAGTAGCAAGAATAAAAAAAAAATCGGCACGGACCTTCATGCTGTGTAAATCTACAATTTTTTTCCCCTTCCAAATACCGCGTACAGGTTCCTAACGATCAAATTCCCGGATATAAATTTTTTTCAAGGTCTGTCTCTCTCTCTGTGTTTATTTGCTTTGAATTTGTGCACTAATTTGCATTCCATTCCGTGGAAACCTGCCCTGCAACCTATGCACTTTTTCTGGTCTAAGATACGACCTCCTGCAACGTGGTAGGAAGGAACAAGGTCTCTTATCAACGAGTGGTCGATCGAGAATGTTTTGCATCAGCGCTGCGTTTGGCTCAGCTGACACATGTGATCAAAGCCTTCATTATTAGTAATTTATTACCCACCAGTCTCTCTCTCTCTTTATTTTTACTTGTTTATTCCAAAGACATGTTGTGCTCTCGTAATATTACCGGTTTTCCTTGACGCTCTCTGTGCAACACTGTATTTATTTTTCCTTGACACATAATTATGATTATAACTTTCTGCTAATTACAAGGTATATCCTAACACGGGTAATGATTTTTTTTTTTAACTTCAACTCGATTATAACATGAAAAAAAAAAAAATTGCAAAAATTCGTTTGCCGTGCGAGCGACTCCTAAAAAATAAAACGACTAGTAGTGTAAAAGAGAGAGAGGGGGAAAAAAAAATATTGATAAGAACCATCCCAAAGGATGTCCTACAACTGAAACTTCAACAGTCCAAGCGGAGATGTAATGTGTTACTACCAAAATACTACTATCCTCCTTGGATTGAATACATGTTTATCTATTTATGAATTCATCTTTTGTCTTTTTTAATAAGTCAGATCTCTTCTTTCTGCATCTCCCTTTACCTCGTCTCACTTCTTCCCAATGAACACCATAAACGTGGAATAAACTCCCACCAGAAGTGGTAAATAGCAACAGTGTAGAAGAGTTTAAAAGAAAGCTGATTGATTGCTTGTGATTATATCTGGCGTCCACAACATCTGGGTAATTGACACCGAAATAAATTAATAGAAAAATTATATTTTGATAAATTTCATATAAAAAATATCTATAAAATATATAAAAATTTTAAGTTCATATATATAAGTTCTTACATAGACCAATCTATGTATAAAATTGGAATGGCGGGCTTTTAGAACTAAAAAAGAAGAGGGAAAGAAATAAAGTTCTGTGGGGTGCCTTCCCATTCTGGGTTGTGGCTGGGAATGAGAAAGCTGACCAACTTGCAAAGTCTGCGGTCAGCTCCCCAGAACCCAGAGATGCCTACTTCCATATCGGGATTTGTATCCCTAGTAGGTCAGAGAATTAAAAATTGTTGGCAGTCCCAGTGGGAGGATATTTTAAATAACCAAAAAATGCGTAGTTATTTTATCCACATCATCAGTGTCTCCGTGGTCATATCCATATATGCCAAGGAGACAAGAAAACGATGTTGTGTAGATGAGGATTGGACATACAAGACTCACCCATGGGTTCTTGATGTCTCGTGAAAATCCTCCGTTTTGCGAGAAACTGTACTCTGCCCTTGACTGTGAGACATTGCTGGTTGAATGTCCCAGACTTGGGAATTTGAGACATAGGTTCCTGTCTTGGGGTCGTGACAGAGTAGGTAAATTTTATCTAGCTACAATTCTTGGAAAGGATTGTAATATAAAGCAGTTATATATTTTTATGAGGGAGGCGGGCCTCCTTAACCAAATTAAAAGAAAGCTAGACAAAATCATGAGGACACTGTGAATGGACAGTAAAACCTGCTCCTACAGACAAGTGAGCAAACGATGTCTCCTCGGATGGACTAGCAAGTCTTTGAGACATCCTAATCCTTGTAACTCCTTGTATAATATTCTTTGGAAGTTTGAATTTCAAGTCAACGGCCCTTACGGTGGGTTTGTTCCATAAGAATAGGGTTCATCCTCTGAAAAATAATAATAATAATAATAATAATAATAATAATAATAATGATAATAATAATAATAATGTATAAAATCAAGCGAGAATAAGCTGATTAATTCAGTATACAAATACCAGAGCTTAAATATCGCATCAACCATATTTTCTTATGCCCGTCTACCAAACAACCCACAAAATACGTCGTGTCGTTGCCGTCACTGAGGGTTTGGGAACCAGTTATTTTTATCTTTTTTTTATCATTTTTTCCTATTTTATTTTTTGGTTTGACTCGAGCTGTAAAATTGGGAAAAAAATTAAACAGGTTTTCAAGTCCACATATAATATCCCCCGGTACCTTTTCAGTTTTTCCTTCTTTTTTTTTTTTTTTTTCTTGAGCGGTTTTATTTTTGATTTTTTTTTTTTTTTAAGACAATGGGGTAATTAAGTCACACTAAATGATTTTTTCCCTTCGTCCCAAACTTCTTTTCTGTGCGAGTCTTTGCGGGGCAAACTTTTTCCTGCACTTTTTTTTACACAATGCAATTATAAGAGACACTACATTTTAACTTTTCCCGTATTTTTTATTTTTATTTTTTTCTCTGTAACCCAACCTATGAATGCCGTAACCTACCTAACCCTCCTGCAAGTAGGCCGTGACCTAAAACGACAAAATGGTGAAAAAAACCAATGCTATCTGTGTATTTTTACACTTCTCAACTGTAAGATAAACCTTTCAGGCAAGAACAGAGATCCTGAATGCAATTTCTGTCCGCTCTGTGATAAAACTACTTTAATAATTATATCATACATACATACATACATACATACATATATATATATATATATATATATATATATATATATATATATATATATATATGACGGGGTAAAAGTGTACCGTTACAAAAATTCCATCTAATAAAAGGAGCCATACACACGCCAAAATATGGAAAGCAAGTACTTCCTATATTTTGGCGTTTTTCTGGGCTCCTTTTATTAATATATATATATATATATATATATATATAATATAATATATATATACATATATATATATACACACATACGCGTGAGTTTATATACTACACACATACACACTATTCTTTCTTCTGCCTGTCGATGGTCGATAGCATGTGGACCAAATTCAAGCCTCGATAACATTAATAAAAATACAAACCCAGAATAAAAAAATTTTTAAAATATTAACAAAAATACAGATGGGTTGCTAGATACCAGAGACAACTTAATCATTGTCACAGTGAAACAGACGATGACAGACAGAGAGAAGCACCTTCCTGTTAGGTTAGAACCCTTGGATAAGAGGATGATAAGATAAAAAGGCACCCTCCAGACGATGACGAATTCGAAGCAATGACGACTGTTGGGACACGCAGATAATAACCCGTGTGTCACGGTGGCTTTCCTACTCGACAATGTCCCTTTGGTGACTGGCAATGATTATGCAGAATGAGAAGAACCCAATGGGGAAAGTCGAGTAACAGTATTTGAAACATAAAAAAACAAAAGGGTGAGGGGGGGAGTACTCTACTATAAAATATAGAGAACAAAATAAAATGACCATTATACATATTATATATATATATATATATATATATATATATATATATATATATATATATAGAGAGAGAGAGAGAGAGAGAGAGAGAGAGAGAGAGAGAGAGAGAGAGAGAGATGATTAGGATGTCTCAAAGGCTTGCTAATCCATCCGAGGAGACATCGCGCGCTCACTTATCTCTAGGAGCAGGTTTTACTTCTCATTCAAAGTGTCTAATGATTTTGTCTAGCTTTCTTTTAAACTCTTCCATACTGTTGCTGTTGACAACTTCTGGAGGCAGTTTATTCCATGTGCCACATATCTTCTATGTGATGAAATTCCCGCAATGAGATGTGTTGTATCTCTTCAGTTCTAGTTTCCATCCATTATTTCTTGTCTGGTTCTCGTTTAATGTAAATAAGTTACTGTCTACTTTTATGCCTTTCAGTAATTTGAACGTTTCTATTAGTTGTCCTCGCAATCGTCGTGTTTCTAAGCCATACATGTTCAGGCTCTAGTCGTCTTTGGTAACCTATTTGCCTGAGGGGTGGAATTAACTTTGTGGCTCTTGCTTGTACCTCTTCTAATCAATGTATGTATTTTCTTAGTGTTGGTGACCAAAACTGTACTGCATATTCAACATGAGGTCCAACTATTGACGTGTAGAGCTGCAGCACCGTTTCCTTGCTTCTGTATCAGAACTGCCTCTTTATGTATCCTACTAGTTTCTGTGCCTTCTTTTCAACCTTTATGCACTGTTTTGTGGATTTTAAGTGCTTGGTTATAATGACACCAAGGTCCTCTTCTTCCTTTACACTATTTATGTCATCCCCAAGCAGCATGTAGTTGGTATGAGGGTTGTTTGTTCCTATTTGTAACACTGCACTTATCCACATTGAAAGGCATTTGCCACCTTTTTGACCACTCTCCTATTTTCTTTAGATCATTTCTTAAGCCTTCCACTGTCTCTGGGTCTGCTACATTTACACCTAGTTTGGTGTCGTCTGCAAATTTGGCTATCTTGCTAGTTAATCGTACATCAATGTCATTAATTAAATCAAGAACCAGAGCGGGCAAGGACAGAACCCTGAGGAACTCCGCTTGTCAGATATGCCCATTCTGATTCTTCACCGTTTAATACGACTCTGTTTTCTACTAGTTAGCCAGTCCTCGATCCAGTCTGCTGTTTCTCTACAGTTCCTAGAGCTCTAACTTTTGTCATTAGTTTCTTGTGTGGAACTTTGTCAAAGGCCTTTTGGAAATCTAAGTAGAGTATATCTATTGCTCTACTACTGTAGTAAATGCTAAGAATGTTATAGGAAAAACTCCAAGAAGTTTGATAGGCAGGATCTGTTTTGCCTGAAGCCGCTTCGACTGTTTAACAACAGGTTGTTTCTATCAATGTGATCCACGATTTGATCTGCAATTATGGACTGAAAAATCTTACGAGGGACCGGCGTTAGACAGATTGGTCTATAATTTCCTGGAGAGAGAGAGAGAGAGAGAGAGAGAGAGAGAGAGAGAGATACATGTACATACAAATATACGTAAGTATAAATACATATATTTAAACACATTCATTCATCATGCATACATACATACATACATACATACACACTGTGTGCATATGAGTGTGAAATCGTATATCAGATGGTCGGCCACACCTCTTCTCAAAAAGCAAGCTGCCGAGACCAAACCATATATCAGCAGAGAGAGAGAGAGAGAGAGAGAGAGAGAGAGAGAGAGAGAGAGAGAGAGAGAGAGAGAGAGGTGATGACGACGTCTGGCAGCTGAAATTGACGGAGGAAGGGTTCTTAGTTACGCAAAAAAAGGAAAATAGAAAAAAAAAAATTCCAACGCCCAATGTCGTCTTGGTGCATTACAAGCAAGCCGAGCGTGAAGGGAAATTACACACAACCACTCGAGAATGATGAGCCTGATCTATGACGCAGCTTTAAAGCAGTCACGGGAGGGAGGGAGGCCCTGCTTCTTCCTTCCAACACACACAACGCCGCGCGAGAATTCTCCATGACTTGCAATTTGCAGAGTTCCTTCGCCAATCTGGACGACTTGCAAGTCTACAGATGTCGCCGTGAGAGGTTCGCCACTCATGACGGTCCACAGACGAATCTACGATAGGGGGGAGGGGGGATTGGGGGGGGGATGGGGGGGGGGAGGGGGGGGGGGGGGGGGGGATTTGTTTTTTAAGAGTCGTCTGGTGCAAGGGTCAGGGTGTGAAAGTGGTTTGAAAATCAGCTGAAGAAGAAGAATACACTATCAGTATACCGGAAACCAGCTGATTAAGAGTCAACTTACGGTAACTTACACTGACAAATTCCATCCTTTTTAAAACTCTAAATACTCGAAACTGATAAAAAGAAATAAAAGAATGAATAAATAAAACGCATTAGATTCTCCCATTCCATACCAGACGCCTTCTGACTTCTGGTCAGCACCACACAACTTGATATTTTTGATCGTCAATAAAACTTTCTATCCCCAGGTCAAAAAAAAAAAAAAAAGTATAAATTTTTTTTTTACAGATAATCCAATAAAACGATGATTTCATGTCAGTCGACTTCACTGCTGAATAACCGTCTGATTTCTCTGGTAAATGAAGACCGATTCCGATCGTCTTCTGATGACAAGAAAAAAATGGACACCAAAGACAATTCGATTAGAATTAAACATGAAATGGCTTTTTTCTGGTCCCATTCAGCGTTTAATTTAATCTGGAATGAATCCGACATCACACCCCGAAGTAGAAATACGGAGATGATCACTATAATCAAAAAGATAGAACAACAAAAATTAATAACCTACGGTAATGACTGTTCCACAGAAATGGAGACCACACGTACCGTTCCGTGGTTTCAAACGTAGGAAAAACTTTGCAATCCTCTCTTTTAGTTTTACAAATATATAAACTCCATTTGAACTATCAGCCACAGGCACGATCGAGACACAAAAAAGAGAATTCAATGGCAAAAAAAAAATATAAATAAATAAAAAAAAAAAAAAACTTCATCAGACAACCGGTTTCATATCTCTCTTATTCCAGGATAAAGATCTCTGAAAGGGACCAGTTCATTCCACAAACACGCAAAGAGCAATGGGTACGTCCAGGTTGATTCCACACACACACAAAACCAATGTGTAATGGGTACGTAGAGGTCCATTCCACTCACAAACACACACATATACAAAACCAATGTATAACGGGTACGTAGAGGTTCATTCCACTCACACAAAACCAATGTCTAATGGGTACGTAGAGGTTCATTCCACACACAAACACACATATACAAAACCAATGTGTCACGCGTATGTCCAGGTTCATTCCACACACACGCACACACAAAACTAAGACTACTAGGTATATAGAGGTTCACTCCACACACACACACACAAAACCCAAGTACAATGGGCGTATCCAGTGTCATTCCACACACACACACACACACACACACACACACACACAGAAAACCTACGTGGAATGGGTGCATCCTTCAAAGGCGATCGCCATGACTGAAAAACTGATTACAGGCCTGAGATGAGATCGTAAGTTGGAGGGTTCTTGTAGCCTAGTGAGCTATTGTCCATGAAAGGTGAAGCAACAGGTTTCATTTCTTTTATTCTGGCACTTACGTGTCCTATTCAACAATGTCTGGGAAAATGAGGCGGCCCACAAAGGACTGGAAGACAATGTCTAGACGGACGACGAAGACGAAGAGAGAGAGAGAGAGAGAGAGAGAGAGAGAGAGAGAGAGAGAGAGAGAGAATCTTTACCAGATTTAAGCATTTACAAAGCGTAACGTAATGTTTTTTTTATGTTCTATTACCATCAACCCATGATATCTTTAACAATCTGCATCTGTAATAAACTCGTTCATTGAACATGTCCACCTTTAAATACTTCTGCAATGCTGAACAGATGCAGGTTATGATCAGAACTCATCTTTTTGCCCAATGCCCAGCGATAAAATAATCTCTCCCTCGCAGACCGGCTAGAATTCTCTTCAGACTCGCCGAGACTTGAAAGAAAACAAATGACTACCGACAGCCATATGGTATAATGGTTTCCACGAGTGGTGGTTTCATTACGTTTTCGAGCACAGACCCAGACCTATATCTATCAGCTGGGCCATCGACCTAACCTTAGCCCACTGGGGACGTCCCAAGTCCGACGTCTGCCTTCAAGCACCTGCCTCCTCATGTGTTGCATTGTCACGTAGGTTTCTGGACAATGGCGATCTCGAATATTTGACTTATTTTCGCTGCGTGCTTCTTACGGGGACTAAATAAATAGACTTCTCATAATATACGTTCAAAGATAACTCGAACGGACGAATAAAGCTGGAAAAGTTACATCCATCTATGAATACATCTACGTCCCTTACCCGCGAGCGCAACCAAGGTCTATAGACCACGAGCACAACAGTCTGGGAACAGAGCATTTCCCTTAGGTACAACACCTACATCATTTGACTGAGCGTTTTCCCCTCTTCAAGTTTTGCTCAGAGTGGCTCGAAGTCGCGTTTCTTTCTGGGGTGAAGGCGCAGGTGCAAGGACATTCTATTTTCGCGAGGTGCCAACTATTCCATTTCGACACCTACTAGTAGAAGCGTGCTTGCTTTGAGCGGCCAACTACAACCTTACGAGGTGGATGTCTGTAAAATCCAACGCACGCACGACCAAACACATATACGTGTGTGCATGTGTGTGTGTGTGTGTACTACACACATAAAAGGATCAAGCTGATGCCAATCTATTACATGTCATCAGACGCTACTCAAATATCAAGGTGTATAGAATATCATAATTTATATCTACGTATGCTGCTGTTGTCATGTTTTTCAGAAATGGATCGATTCACTTAACCAGTCAGACAACAACGGTAAATACGAGAGAGAGAGAGAGAGAATGAATTCACGTCCAAACGATAACAACAAAACTTAATCAACCGACGCTCAAAATGGCAAAGACCTTCACATCGAGACGATAAAAAAAGTGATGATGATGATGAATGATGATGAGAAAAGCCCATCACATTCGTCCTGTGATGAGTCACGACCAAATTCATCATCATCATCATCACTATCCTCCTCCCCGTCGTCGTCGTCATCATCACGCCGTAGCCGCTTGACTTGCACATTTTTAAGCGTCGGCATCTTCCCCGGGACATGATGACCTTAGCGTGAGATCCCTGGATTTAAGAACTCCTGCCTTGGCGGCCGTTCCTGATTTACACGTCTAAAACCCCCCCCCCCCCCTCCCTCCCCATCTCTCTCTCTCTCTCTCTCTCTCTCTCTCTCTCTCTCTCTCTCTCTACTACACGCACAATATATCTCCGTTATGTGTGCGCGTGTGTATGTGTGAGGAGGATGAGGAAAAAAAAAAACGACTCCAATCCTATATTTAAAGAAATTATCGTCAACAAAAGCCGATGGTGAGGGAAGGGTAATTGAGGGGTGCAAACTGATCACGCGACCAAATCACCCGATGTTATTTGCTACGACGAACATCACAAGACTTTAGCGAGTGCAATTTCTTATTAGAATGTAACCAGAAACTCTTTGATTGGAACGTAACCTGAGTCGGAAGAAACGACGCATCGAATTTCTTTCTGTATATATATATATATATATATATATATATATATATATATATATATATATATATATATATATAAACTAAATAATCCAATCCCCCCCCTTTATCTGAGAAGAGCATCAAATCCACTAAATAGATTTTTTTGAAAGAGCAAAATTTTTCTTTTTTAAATCAGCAAATTGTTCATTAAAAATGAAGCCGATTAACGAAAATGGTTAAAGAAAACACGTTAGCAATATTAAAAAAAATGAATTTTCCTACCATGAAAAAAAATAACGTGACGCCTTTTTTTTCTTTTTCCCAAAAATTCCAACCAGTCGTAGCCCTGAAAAATCCCCAGTCTCTCTCTCTCTCTCTCTCTCTCTCTCTCTCTCTCTCTCTCTCTCTCTCTCTCCTGCAATCTGTCTAGACAGGCGTCGGGCAATCAGGCCTGTTGCAACGTGGTAAACACGTCGAGATGAAATGCGGGTGTATTCCCTATAATGCAATATTTCGTCCGTCTTCAGCCACATATATCTGGTAAAATGCGTCTACTGGAGTCTCCATGAATGCCCAGAGAGAGAGAGAGAGAGAGAGAGAGAGAGAGAGAGAGAGACAGAAGCTGAAACTCAGCAAGTCTTTCAGGGATGAAGATGCTGGCCTCACACCCAATCTTCCACCCAAACGGCGACCAACCTAAGTCTACTATCAATAGAATACTATCTCCCTGATTAGGTCGACCAATATTTCACCTATTCAAATACTTTGGGGATATAAGTAACAATTCATACGCAACTCGAACTGATGCATTTTCGTCTTTCGCAGCAATAAGCCAATGCAATGAAAGGAACGTTATAAAAAAGAAAAAAAGAAAGTTTCTACATCTGATCCCCAATTAGGAATCTAGGCTTCGTAGTAAAAAAAGCGTATAGTACAAAAAAAACTTGAAGAAGTTGAGAAGTTAAGAGGTCACTGTGACTTGCAAATGTTCATGCATAC
>NC_087205.1:8775541-8805541 GCF_015104395.2 Macrobrachium nipponense | reverse complement strand
CACTTGAAAGAATCAAGTAAACTTGGATTTTAATAATGGGAACTAGGCAACCTCTATATATATATATATATATATATATATATATATATATATATATATATATATATATATATGGAATTGTAATTGATTCTTTGCCCTTTTTTGGATACCCGTGTCATTAAATTTTACAAAGCCTTGAGATCCAACTTCAAAGAAATAAAGAAATTTGAAGAACTCACGATGTCCCGTTTCCCGCTAACGGGCACATGATTTCTTCAAATTTCTTTGAAGTTGGAGCTCAAAGTTTTTTGTAGTGAAAAGAAAGCTATCCATAAAAGAGCAAGGAACTTGAGAAGATAAAAAGGCATTGTGGCTATTACAATTTCATATGCATCTGGTAAAACGACTAGTATATTCTAATATATATACATTAGCCTATATATATACATACATATAATATAAAATATATATATATATATATATATATATATATATGCATGTATATGCATATAAAATAACTATAATATAATAAATATATATAAAAGGACAGATAGATAAGCATATGCTTTAGTTGAGTAAACAGTCCTATAAATATATTTTTGTGTTCATACATACAAATAAACATAGTTTCAAATATCATGCATGCATAAATACAGATAAGGACAGATAGAGTCAATATATACTCGTATTTTAGCTAATATAACCTAGTTAGTCAATACTTAATTCACACATACAATCTGATACATATAGACAAACTATAAGCATATGTTTAATTTAACCAAACTGTGCCCTCAATTATATCATCAATAACCTACTCATACTGTCTCTTTACTGCTATTTACGTATTCCAACAGCAATTTTGCATAAACTGTAAACGATAAACAAACGACAAACAACTATATGATATTGTTATAGAACACCTGCCTTAAGTTAATATAAACATTCCGAAGGATACCGATACTTGTCAGAGCAGATAATCACTCTTTTCCATCATGACGGTGCCATGATTTAGAATGATTTTATTCGTTCTTTAAACTTAAGATAATACACATAATGACTGTACAATAATCGCCCAGGCCAACCGCAGCAGAAACCAACACTATTTCTCATAAATTCAAAGTAAACAGGTCCTATAATCCAGCGGTCGGCAACCGGTGGTCTACGGACCACTGGTGGTCCGTGAAAAAATTGTGATGGTCCGCAGAAATTGGGACATGATTTCAATTTCTATATTTTCTTAATCCTCCTCTTCAGGCAACCCCTGATAGAAATTGCGAGTGTTGCCAGTTCAGCATTTTTAATGCTAGATTTAGCATTTTAAGGATTATTTTGTTTTTGTTTGTTTGTATGGTGTTTTTACGTTGCATGGAACCAGTGGTTATTCAGCAACGGGACCAACGGTTTTACGTGACTTCCCCACGTCGAGAGTGAACTTCTATCACCAGAAATACTCATCTCTCACTCCTCAATGGAATGGCCGAGAATCGAACCCGCGACCACCGAGGTGGTTAGGAAACACCATACCAACCACGCCACTGAGGCGCTAGCAGTTTTTTAGGGAGAATTAGCACTACAAATTTGGATCTCGGCTTCAAATAAAAAAAAACAGTAACGTCACTGGAGGAAAAATTCAACAAACTTATTTCAAACAAGCAGTAACAAATATCACACTAAAATGTATAATACTTGAATAAACATCAAATTTAAAATTTTTTGTAATAATTAAACTATAATTTCGTTAGTGCATTTCAAATTAATAAAATAAAAGTTTCCTGATTATTATTATATAAACGTATTTACCTTCTTTTAAAATTTATATTAGTGGTCCGCCAAATTTTAAATTATAAATTAGTGGTCCATGAAGTTCAAAAGGTTGGCCGACCGCTGTCATAATCTATCGACGAAATACGTCTTGCGTGACGTAACGGAGGTGTTGTCCCACTGGTTACCACAAATATGGAAGCCACATAATAACTAGTTACAAGGATTAGGATGTCTCAAAAGACTTGTTAGTCCATCCGAGGAGACATCGTTCGCTCACTTATCTCTAGGAGCAGGTTTTACTGCTCATTCAAAGTTTCCGAATGTTTTTGTCTTGAATTCCACACTGTTGCAGTTTACAACTTGTGGTGGTACTTTATTCCACGTGTCACATAACTTGTATGTAAAGTAGTTCCCACAATGGGATGTGTTGTATCTCTTCAGCTCTAGTTTCCATCCATTATTTCTTGTCTGGGTTTCGTTTAACGTAAATAGGTTACTGTCTACATTTGTTATGCCTTTCAGTATTTTAATTGTTTCTATTAGAGAGAGAGAGAGAGAGAGAGAGAGAGAGAGAGAGAGAGCTAATTTCCCCCCCCCTCTTAAAAAATTGAGAAAAAAAAATACTAACTAACCCAGTAGCATTCTCATCTTTAATAGGTCGAATGCTGTCAAATGTTTTACATCAACAAAACGCCAGGGGAAATTAATGTCGTCCAGAAAACTTCGATATCCAGTTTTTCCCTTCGTTTCCCTCTACTTTTTATCTGCTCAATGAAACCAGTGACCTAAATTGCCCCATCGCCATTGCTCCTATCAACTGCGGGGGATAGACAGAGCCCCCATCGCCGCCCGCCCGCAAAACCAACCCTCTCACCTGGCGGGACCACAAAGAATGGCGATTTCATACTTGTTCCTCCGCGACCGGTGTAATTTTGACGAATCAGCGCCCCCCCCCCCTCCCCCTTCCCCCCCATTCTCTCTCTCTCTCATCTAAACACTAAGGTTTTGTAATACCTAGGGGATGACAGTTTCTTGATGAGGTTTAAACTTAGGATTAAAACCCCCCCACCCCCCCCCCACCAACGCAAAAATACATGCGGTGTACACAAATACCCACACACACAACAGCATTTTTCTTGCATATATATATATTATTATATATATATAATATATTATATATAATAAAATATTATTCATATATTATGTGTGTCCTTTCTGTGTGTGTGTAATATATACATATGTAGAATGTAAATACAGATACATGCCAATATACCACATATGGCAAAACACACACAATTTTAATTTATAGTATTAATATAAATATATATAATATATATATATTATATAATATTATATATAAATTAATAATATATAGATAGATAGATAGATAGATAGATAGAATTTAAAGGACAGAGAGAAGAGATGAAGAGAGAGAGAGGAGAAAGAGAGAGAGACGAGAGAGAGAGTAAGAGAGAAGAGAGACGTGTCCTTTGAAGAAAAGTGAATGTTGAGAAATTCGGGAGATACCGTGGAAGTGACAAGAAAAAAAAAAAAAAAAAAAAAAAAAACTTGGCGCAGATGAAAGTATAAGGTTATCCCAAATGTATTGAGACAGCTTGGCCATGTGAATAAAAGATGTCAAAATGCATGCTGGCTAAAAAAAAGATATAATGCTTAGTCGCAAAGCAACGAGAAGGGAAAGAGACGATGACTAAAAGTGGTTAGGAATTGAAAGATTAAAGAAAGTAATATATAATATATAATATATAATATTATATATAATATATATATATATATATAAGTTTTCTCATCATCTACCTGAAGACGGAGACAGCAGTCTCTGAAATATAGTACTTTTCTCTCATTATGCTTTTATGGGATCCTTTTATTAGAATTATATATCTATATGTGTGTGGGGGGGGGGGCAGTTAATATCGTTCAATCGAAATAAAAAAAAAATAACAAAATAAAAATAAAAAACCCTGGAAATATGATGATGTTCAGGCACTCGTGGCTTCTTTTTTCAAGCGTCTTCAATTTTCAAGAAACAGACTGGACGTTTTTTTTTAATTTTTTTTTCTTCTTCCTTTCAAGAGCGGAATTCTTTTCTCCCTATAATTCTATCTAGTTCGTTGTTGCATATTTTTTGTTAATTTTTTTTTTAAGCGTTGCCACTACATGGTTGGTTTTTTTTCCAGGTCTTGTACGTGCTTTGGAGGAATATTCAGATCTCGCTCTTTCAAATATTGAAGTTCGAAGTCGACCAATTCATTAGGAGGAACCCAAGCGACTCCTTGCAATAGATTTTGAAAAAAAAAGAAAAAAATTATTTTGTTCTACTCGATTGATAATATTACCGCTACGGTTACTCGAGTAGTTTAACTCTCTACACTACCCAAATGTGTGTGTGTGTGTGTGTGTGTTGTGTGTGTGTGTGTGTGTAGTATATATATATATATATAATATATATATATATATATATATATATATATATATATATATATATATATATATATGTATGTATGTATATATTAATGTGTATATATACGTCTCTTTTTTTTTCTCTCTCTCTCTCTATGTATATATATATATATATATAATATATATATATATATATATATATATATATATATATATATACAGACACGTAAAAATGTATAATGTACGTATATGAGTAGTGTAGAGAGGGTTAAAATATTCAAGCAAGAAGACTGGTTTCGAACTTAAATATTTGAGAGAACGAGAACCGAATATTTTCCATAGCACCTTCAAAAAAAAAAAAAAAAAAAAAAAAAAAAAAAAAAAAAAAACGGCGGCAAAACTAAAAAAAAAATAAAAAAAAATAACAAATGAAATTAGATTATAGGGAGGAAAATCCGCCCATGAAAAAAAAATACACGCCGGCTATGTTCTTGAAGAAACTGATCTTATTTCCAAGACTTTTTTTTAATTTTTTTCTTTACATCATCTCATTTCCTGTGTTTTCTAAGTCTGCAAAAACCGTAACCGGAGTTCAAGTTAGAAAAAGCAATAGAAAGAGAGAGAGAGAGAGAGAGAGAGAGAGAGAGAGAGAGAGAGAGAGAGAGAGAGAGAGAGAGACTACATTCTTCAGCGAAAGCTCCGGGTAGGTTTGCGATATCTTTTGCAATTTAAGTGTTGTCCCCCCTCTCTCTCTCTCTCTCTCTCTCTCTCTCTCTCTCTCTCTCTCTCTCTCTAAAGTAATTTCTGCGGTTCAAATACCAAACCAACTTTTATCTTTTTATTATTATTAGTATTATACGTATTAGTCTGGTATATTTCCGCAACTCAAGCATTTACACCTACCTGATGGTGACGATGATTATGATGATGATCATGATGATTGTAATTATTAATGGTCAACGTACGCTTGCATACTTTACAGTCCCAGAAATGATAAAAAAAACGAGATAAATAAAACGCAAGATAATAGCAAAAGCGTAAACATGAAAAAAAATTGACCACCCAAATTAATCTTTCATTCATTCGAGACTTTGTTACGAGTTTTAGTTCAAAAGATAATAATTTCCTCACAGTTACACCTGATTCAGTGAATGACATCTTTCCTAAATAGAACCAAAAAGGGTTCTAACCCTTTGTGTATCCACCTATTTTGGTGTATTTAGGACAAGCGCGTTGGAGATGACCGGAAAAGCATAATGACCGCAAAATAAATATTAGTCCTAGATAACTAAATCCTAATTAAGTCAAATTGAGACTTCATCTTTTATTTACCTGTTGGTTAACAAATTTGCTAACAAATTGTCATTAATCCTTTTATTCCTGAAGCGACTTCAATCGTCAATCTATTAATTCATTCAAAATTGAACTTTATTTATTATTCTGAACTTGAAATTCCTCGTTGGAGGAGCGGTTTACGTGCTCGCCTACCGTTTCGGTAGTCGAGAGTTCGATTCCCCGCTCTGCCATCGTGGAATCAGAGGGATTTGTTCCTGGTGATTAGAAATTCATTTCTCGATATAATATGGTTCGGATCCCACAAAAAGCTGTAGGTCCCGTTGCTAGGTAACCATATGGTTCCTAGCCACGTAAAAAAAAAAATATATATATATACATATATATATATATATATATATATATATATATATATATATATATATATATATATATATATATATCTAATCGTTCGGGCCACCCCTACGAACTGAGATATACTTATTCTGTGTTTGTACTTGAAATATAGCACAATAATTGATCTAATTCAAATTCTATTTCAATAATTAATTTTCGAAGAAAAAAATTAGCCGGAATCAACAAAATATTCAAAGCATCTTTTTTTTTAACCTTGATTTTCGATCTCGAAAAAAAAAATGAACAGCGGATGTATTACAGACGATCAATTGATCCGCCTTTATCAAATCTGAAACTGCCATTTCATTCCAGACGGGACTCTGTTCCCGAATTCAAAGAAAGCGACGCAGTGACGTCAGATTCCCATCCAATTTCGAATACCTATTCCTAATCGCTGCTCTGACACCCTTATTGTCACTCACAAGATCGTCGAGAGAGAGAGAGAGAGAGAGAGAGAGAGAAACATTCTTGTACAATGCATTTTTTCCAGAAAATTGCAGATCAGGTTCGAGTAAGAAAAAAGCCACACACTCAAACACACACGCAAACAAAAGATAATTATTTTTTTTTTACTATGCAATTTTTTTTCAGGAAATTGAAGGTTAGCTTCGGGTTGAAAAAAAAGTAGAACATAATTTGATTCTGGCCTCTAGAGAAAAAAATTAACGAAAAAAAGCTCTTCAGTCTAGTTCTTGCCTAGTGTTCTGGAGCACCGTTCCTCCATAACGGTGCATAATACAGCAATTAGCCTACGTGCACATTCTGTAAAAAAAAAAAAAAAAAAAAAAAAAAAAAAAAAAAAAAAAATCAAGAAAAAAAATAGAGCGACGATGGAATATGAAAGCGGTCTGTTCCAAATAAACGCTTCAGGGTAGCAAGTGCTTCGAGAGCCACAAGACGCGAAATTCAAGAAAGAAAGGAACAAACAAACAAAATGAAGGGTGATGCTTAAAAAATACCAGGATGATGCTAAAATCAAAGAGGATGAACTGCCACGTCAAGTGAATCCGAACCAGAACTTAGGTATCCAACGACTGATTATAATTTGGGATATTCTTTAGGGCAACTTCCACAGAGAGAGAGAGAGAGAGAGAGAGAGAGAGAGAGAGAGAGAGAGAGAGAGAGAGAGAGAGAGAGAGACTAAAACATGAATCTACAAGTTAAATGAGCAGAAACGTGAACATTAAAACGGAAAATTGAGGAATAACTTATCAACTTCAAACGCAATTGCGTTCCCTGTTGGCATCATTAAGAATGAAAGGAGCCCAACAGTCTTAGGAACTACAGAGCCCGATGAAATTTAGTTTTTTTCGCGGCCTATAAAAAGCGACACAAAATTCTGGGTACTATTTCAGCCTAAGGATGGAATGAATTGCGCGCAAAAAATAAATAAATAAATAAATAAATAAAAATCAAAGCAGTAAAGAGAAAACATTTTTTGAGGCCTATAAAAAGCGACCCAATATTCTGGGTACTATTTCAGCCTAAGGATAAGAAAAAAAAAAAAAAAAATATTTCAAAGCAGTAAAAAGTAAAGCATGAAAAAAAAAAAAACATTCTCAAAGCAGTAAAAAGAAATACATTTTTGATACTGTATAACACCATTAAAACATCATATTCTGAAACAGTTGGGGCTCCCCCCCCCCTGTGTTTTTCTTGGGGGTGAGGGGGAGGGGGATGAGGAAGGGGGAGGGGAGGGGTTGTAGGCATGAGGACCTCACCAGTGAGCAGTGCAGCTCTCACCTCTAGTTTGCCGAGTTCGTGGATCTAAGCCCATCTACTATCCACCAGTAAATTATAAATGGGTACCAATACCTATTTACTGGGTTGTTAAAAAAAGGGGTAGGGTCAGTGACCTCGTCTATACTAAATTTCTAGGTACACAACTATTACTGAATTAGAAAAAGGGGGTAGGGTCAGTGACCTCGTCCATAATAAATTTCAAGGCACACACCTATAACTGGATTAGATAAATTGAATTTATCTGATCTTCTGAATCTCTTCTTGCCCCTAAAGCTTTTTAAATATCTTGGGAAGATACGGAATTTTTTCTTCTTCTTCTTTTTCTTCAACCGCCAACTGTTTCACCCATCAAAGCTACACCACAGTACTAGAGTGACACTGCATTTCAGTGTACTGCTGATTAGAGTATATAAAATAAAATAAAAAACACACACATAAAAGAAAATTATTCAGTAACTCCGAGATTACAAGCACAGTAATTCTTCCATCATTATGGCCAATTATTTATAGAAAAAAATGAAATGTACTCCATTCCTTCTGTCAAACTTACTGACTATGCGTGTGTGTGTTAGAGAGAGAGAGAGAGAGAGAGAGAGAGAGAGAGAGAGAGAGAGAGAGAGAGAGAGAGAGAGAGATTCAAACTACAATATTTAGCCTTAAGTTCAATTAGAGATACAAATATAACAATGAAAAGAAATATTAATTTTAAAAAATCTACCACGATTGGGGAATTTTTTTTATGGAATAAACATTAATCCTTGCATGAGATGTTTTTCATATCACTAGACCCCCCAGCAAAAAAAAAAAAAAAAAAAAATAAATAAATAAATAAATAAATAAATAAACAAAAATAGCAATCTACGAAAGGCAATCAAATCGCAACAAGTTCATCATGTGGACTTACAAAAGATGCAACAATCCAATGTTTTTAAAGGAAAGAAAAAAAACATCAAGGTAATTGTGGTAGGCAAAGAATGATATGCAATATTAAGAATAGTCAGCGAAGGCTGGCTAGTTAAATGAGAGGATTCTGGGAAAGAGTGACTAACACCATGTTCTTTTAATATTACTTCAGTCATTCTTGCTAAAGTTCTTACTACGTATTAACTAGTCATTGCAAAACATGCACAATAATTTCATGGCTTAAAACTCTCTCTCTCTCTCTCTCTCTCTCTCTCTCTCTCTCTCTCTCTAAGCTTTTCGCCGTACCTAAAGTCAATTTCGGAGTAGATATCTGTCTAATGCTTGAAGTTACCTAGTCTGGTTTTACTACAGTTGATTAACAGTATATCAAGATGGCTCTCTCAAAAGCTGTCCATACAAAAACCTGGAGAGAGAGAGAGAGAGAGAGAGAGAGAGAGAGAGAGAGAGAGAGAGAGAGAGAGAGAGAGAGAGAGAGAGAGAGAGAGAGAGAGAGAGAGAGGCCCAGTCCTGTTCGGCTCAAACGTCATCTCAGTAGGAAAACTGACAGTAATTGTACGCGGGGCGGTAAAAGGAAAAAAAAAAATGGTGCACAAAAACGTACCCTGTTCTGTGGTGGATCTTTTTTTCACCGAGAGAGAGAGAGAGAGAGAGAGAGAGAGAGAGAGAGAGAGAGAGAGAGAGTTGCAAGGGCCACTAAAATTTTTGACTAGAAAGTTACACACTTTTTTTTTTTTTTTTTTTTTTTTTTTTTTTTTTTTTTTTTTTTTGCGTAGGCACTGGCACATAAAAGCGTATGTGGTCATCCCAAGCAAGATTACTACAAGGGGCAAACTGGCCTTTACGAAAAGGAATAAATAATCTTTCAAAAACCTCACCCAAAAGCGGAAACTCGTCGATAATGGATCACGATAACCCTGAGAGAGACCAAATCAAGTTTTATACTCCGGGAGGAATCTGGTTGAATTGAATTGATTAGAATACAGAATTTAGGCCAGAGGCCAAGCACCGGGACCTACGAGGTCATTCAGCGCTGAAACGGAAATTGACAGTAAAAGCTCTGAAAGGTGTAATAGGAGGAAAATCTCGGAGTTGCGCTATGAATCAATTGTTAGCAGAGGGAGGAAAGTAAGATGGAAGAAAGAGAATATGAAAGGAGGCACAGTAAAATGAATTAAAAGTAGTTGCAGCTAGGGGCCGAAGGAACGCTGCAAAGAACCTTAAGTAATGCCAACAGTGCACCTCATGGGGGTTGTAGACAGGAGCCGAAGGCACGAAGTAAAAAGTAATGTCTGCAGTGCACCGCATGAGGTGCACTGTCGGCACTACCCCCACCTAGAGAGCGGAAGGATCTGTTGCAAGCGGGCATGGGTTACAATGAGAACTGAGAATCAGTGGAGTTGGAACAGATATAAATTCAAGAATAAGTTTATATTACTTCATTGTCGATAACTTTACATAATTGGCCCATATTTAAATTACAGTAAAAAAAAAAATTCCAATTCTTGCCTGAAAGATTTTATTTAAACAAATGGCTTGAATTTTTCAGAGAAAAATAAATTAATTCATATTCAGAATTGGAAAAATGTATTTGGCATTCAAACGAGAAAAACGAACGTTCTTTTAAAAAAAAAATCAGTTCATTTGAATGTGAGTGATCATAATTTATTTTACAGAAAATTAATATGAAAGAGTCTCAAGTTAAAATGTTTTTCTCATAGTCAATGTCTGTATAATCTCAAGAGGAAAAAGATCCCTGACTAATAAAACTATTTGATTTTCTAGACGTTGAAAAATATGCTTAATTTTAAATAGTGTAAATATAGTCTAGTTAATATTCAGGTGGAAAATGAATTTCGATTAACACACGGAATAACAAAATGTCTTTGGATGGAATTTAAACGCAAAAATATCTGACTTTAGATGAAATTTAGACGGAAAAATATCTGTAGTGAGATGGAAATTAGGAGGAAAAAAATTGTATTGAGATGCAAATTAGACTCAAAAATACCTGACGATGAAAAATAAAATTAGCTAAATATAAAAAAAATATTAAGATTCATACAAATATAATAAACGAAATTCAAGAGAAAAAGGTATTATTCATCTTCCAAACTGACAGTCAGAAATGAAAAATAGCATTTTTTTTTTTTTTTTTTTTTTTTTTTTTTTTTTATAGGACTTTAGCACGACGCCGGTTTGCATTGCGATGGGACTTGCGTACGACGCAGGTTCATATCGCGATGGGACTTGCGTACGATGCAGGTTCTCATCGCAATGGGACTTGCGTAAGACACAGGTTCGCATCGCGATGGGACTTGCGTACGACGCAGGTTCGCATCGCAATGGGACTTGCGTACGACGCAGGTTCGCATCGCGATGGGACTTGCGTACGACGCAGGTTCGTATCGCGATGGGACTTGCGTACGACGCAGGTTCGCATCGCGATGATCTTGCATCGCGATGGGACTTGCGTATTACGCAAGTCCCATTGCAGGTTCTCATCGCTTTTGTTTGTTTGTTTGTTTGTATGGTGCTTTTACGTTGCATGGAACCAGTGGTTATTCGCAACGGGGCCAACGTCTTTATGTGACTTCCGAACCACGTTGAGAGTGAATTTCTATCACTGTGATAGGACTTGCGTACGACGCACGTTTTCATTGTGATAGTATAGGACTTTTGTACGACGCAGGTTTTCATTGTAATAGGACTTTTGTACGACACAGGTTTTCATCGTTATAGGACTTGCGTACGACGCAGTTGTTCATTGTGATAGGACTTACGAACGACGCAGGTTTTCATTGTGATAGGACTAGCGTACGATGCAGGTTTTCACTGTGATAGGACTTTTGTACAACGCAGGTTTTCACTGTGATAGGACTTTTATACGACGCAGGTTTTCATTGTGAAAGGACATTTGTACGACACAGGTTTTCATTGTGATAGGACTTGCGTACGACGCAGGTTTTCATCGTGATAGTATAGGACTTTTGTACAACGCAGGTTTTCATTGTGATAGGACATTTGTACGACACAGGTTTTCATTGCGTACGACAGAGGTTTTCATCGTGATAGGACTTGCATATGACGCAGGTTTTCATTGTGATAGGACTTGCGTACGACGCAGGTTTTCATCATGATAGGACTAGCGTACGATGCAGGTTTTCATTGTGACAGGACATTTGTACGACACAGGTTTTCATTGTGATAGGACTTGTGTACAACGCAGGTTTTCATTGTGATAGGACTTGCGTACGACGCAGGTTTTCATTGTGATAGGACTTGCGTACGACGCAGGTTTTCACTGTGATAGGACTTGCGTACGACGCAGGTTTTCACTGTGATAGGACTTTTGTACGACGCAGGTTTTCATTGTGATATGACTTGCGTACGACGCAGGTTTTCATCGTGATAGTATAGGACTTTTGTACAACGCAGGTTTTCATTGTGATAGGACATTTGTACGACACAGGTTTTCATTGCGTACGACGGAGGTTTTCATCGTGATAGGACTTGCGTACGATGCAGGTTTTCATTGTGATACGACTTGCGTACGACGCAGGTTTTCATCGTGATAGGACATTTGTACGACACAGGTTTTCATTATGATAGGACTTGTGTACAACGCAGGTTTTCATTGTGATAGGACTTGCATACGACGCAGGTTTTCATCGTGATAGGACTTGCGTACAACTCAGGTTTTTAGTGTGATAGGACTTTTGAAAGCAGGTTTTCATTATTATAGGACTTTCGTCAGCAGGTTTTCATGTGTATTTATGAACAGATGATGATGATAATAATAATAATAATAATAATAATAATAATAATAATAATAATAATAATAATGCTTATGCAAAATTGATTACTGAATGGTTCTACTGGCTTCCTGAATAGGAAGCCTTATCTTCAAGCACTAAAACTGGTAACTTTACGGGAAGCAGTAACCATGCAATTAATTTCGAGGTCATTAGCAGCCATGAAGGGCCAAATTGACAGCCAAATACATGCATGTCGGGGCCTTCACTTCTCAGACAAGACTTGTGATCACCCATATAACTTCCTGTATAATTATACATCAGATTCTAACAATAATCAAAACGAGCAAAAATTACTCCCCAAAAAAATGGTTTTAAAATTCTGACCACCTTATAATTATACATCAGATTTAACAATAATCAAAATAGAAAAATTGCCAATTCCAATATGTTTTTAAAATTTTGACCCCCTTATAATTATACATCAGATTTAACAATAATCAAAATAGAAAAATTGCCAATTCAAATAAGTTTTAAAAATTCTGACCCCTTTTTCATTTTGTTGTTTTTTGTTTTTTTTTTTCTTTTTGGACTTTTTCCCTCATAATTATACCTCAGATTTAACAATAATCAAAATAGAAAAATTGCCAATTCCAATATGTTTTTAAAATTCTGACTCCCTTATAATTATACATCAGATTTAACAATAATCAAAATAGAAACATTGCTACCCCAAAATACTGGTCTTAAAATTGTGACCATCATGCGCTTAACATTATGAAAATGAAAAACAAAATCAAAATCACAGTCTGTAACTGACAACGATGTAAGGCTAAGTATTGTATCTAAAAATGCAAAGATAAAATCCTTAATATAAAAGAAATTATAATGACAAATAGACCTGTATATTCCGATTTTATAAGATGAAATAGGTTGAAAATTATTGTGTTAGCACGTGTGAAAACCAGTTTCATAATGAGCCTTTACTGATTTTAATTGGGGCAGAACACTCCATTTCGATGGCCTAGCTTGATTTGGGCAACCATCCACGTCCCTTAGTTTTCACGAAAAAAAAAAAAAAACATAACAAATGTTAGCGGTTTTGCTTACGGTAATGAAAGCAATGTAAAGCTCTACGTATCCGCAATTTTTGTTTTTAATTTCTCATCCATTTTGCAATTACGAAAGACAACGTTGCAATATGAAGAAGCCATATATAGAGACGAATAAAAAATTAAAAGAAAATTATTGAAGACTGAAAACGCCTGATTATCCAGTGATTGTGTCTTCAATAATACTAGCTGCAACTTGACAGAGAGCGCTTGATACATATACATACGTGTATGTATGTATGTATGTATATGTATATGTATGTATGTATGTATGTATATGTATGTGTGTATAATATATACTGTATATAATAATATATATATATATATATATATATATATATATATATATATATATATATATATATATATATATATATATATATATATATATATATGACTTATATATACGCAAAAAAAAAAACTATCAAGGAAACCACTGAAGAGTGAAATTCCTGATATTTAAACCTGAAGGGGCAATTAATTATCCAGCGATTGTCTTCAATAGCAGCAGCAGCTGCAACTTGACATAAATCAGTTAAGAGGTACATCAGGGATGGCTGGAAGACATGAAAACAGGCTATGCTACAGAGTGGGTCCTTCAAAAAACTTCCCAATCGGAGAAACTTTTCGGGCAGTTTTCTCTCGGGGAGAACCTGCCCAATTTTCCAATTACCATGAACTAGATTTTTTTTTTTTTTATATATTCCAACAGGTCGGCCCTCTCATCTTGTTCTCCATGGCTTACTTATACACATACACACTCCCTATATATGTGCGCAACTGTGTGTAAGTATATATATATATATATATATATATATATTATATATATATATATTATATATATATATATATATATATATATATATATACAATAAGCGAATACCACAGGAAAATGATAGTCAGAAATCCAAGCGCTTTCGTCTTTACTAAGACATTGTCAAGGAGCGATATTATTGCGGACCTGTAACCACTGTCTTCATTTTCGACACAGAAAATTGTGCCCACAAAATGTATTGTTTTCTGGCTAAGTTACCTGTGACTACGTGTGGCAGGCTGCTTTTAAGACCTTTAATCTATCCCACGGGCGTTTTTTCGTTTCTTTAACGTTGGCCTGGACCTTTTGGTAATCCTGCAATGTCCGTTTGCATATGCTTACCTGTAGCACTGTGGTTCTCATTGTTCTGATCAGTCTTGCCTTTGGTAAAGGGTCGTTAAAACCGAAAGATCTTAGTAAAGACGAAAGCGCTTGGATTTCTGACTATCATTTTCCAGTGGTATTTTCCGCCTTATTTTAATGAAGTAACGGTGCATCTACTGCTTTGACTTTTTTAAGCATACATACATACATACATCACAATACATAACATAACATACATATGTATAACTGAATCACGAAAGTTAGGAAACGTGATAAATCCATAAATAAAGATATATGCCACGTAGGAAACATAAATGGTAGGAAACATAAATGAAGGATGATCAGCGAGACCTTTCGACGTTAAACGTCCTTTACTATGCAGAAACTGACATAAATGAGGGAAAAGACAATACAAGAAGATTCGTATAACTGACGGATTCTAGGTACTAATCTCTTTATAATCCCTATCTGTCAGTTATACGAATCTTCTTGTATTGTCTTTTCCCTCATTTATGTCAGTTTCTGCTTAGTAAAGGACGTTTAGCGTTGAAAGGTCTCGCAGATCCTCCTTCGTTTATTTTTCTTTTGTGGCATATATATATATATATATACTATATATATATATATAATATATATATATATATATATTATATAACACATATACATATTTGTGTATATGCATATACATATATATATACATATATACATATATATACATATATATAATATATATATATATATATATATATATATATATAATAGATATATATTTTATAGATGTATACATATATTTTATAAATATATATATAATACATACACACACACATATATAATTTATATATATATATATATATATATATATGTGTGTGTGTGTGTGCGTGTGTGTGTGTGTGTGTAGGTAGTACGACATGAACTTGCTAATTCCTTTAATCACGTCCTCTGCTCAATTAAGGCAGCGAGCGACGCCCTTTCGCAAGTCTTTAATGATCTCGTCTCAATTTAAACGTGATAATCGAATTCCCCCCCACCCCCAATACTCGTCCAATGAAACCTCCACAGCCGGAACAGCTTAACCTTTTACAAGTTTAACATCGAAATAAAAACATGGAGGCCATAAAGTCTATGTAGAGCCAATTAACTACAAGCTCCTCATAAAACCCAGTCAGTGTTCGTGGAAGCACTATAACTGCCACATGAGAAAAAAAAAAAAAAAAAAAAAAAATTTTTTTCCAATATTTTCGAATGTGCAAATTTCTTCCCCAATTAATTTTCGTAAAGTTAGAGGACAGCAGCGCCATAAAACGAGAGAGAGAGAGAGAGAGAGAGAGAGAGAGAGAGAGAGAGAGAGATTCGAAAAAAAATTTTTCTTCCCAATACTTCGAATATGCAAATTTCTCCCCAATTAGTTTTCGAAAGCTAAAGGACAGGAAGCTCCATAAAACAGGAGAGAGAGAGAGAGAGAGAGAGAGAGAGAGAGAGAGAGAGAGAGAGAGAGAGAGAGAGAGGGGGGGGTGGGGGGGGGGGGATTTGAAATCAACTGGCATACGTTTTGTAGCGTAATGAAACACTATTCACAAATATCTAACCACTTACTGTGTATGCTTTCACAACTGATCTGGTTGGGTCAAAAAAATATCGTGAAAACAACAAAATGTCGTGAAATTCAGACAAATAATTTCAAAAAACGCACAAAACAAACTTATAACTAAAAACCTAACTATACCTATCCCAGCATCAAGAAACACCATTCACAAATATCTAAATAACTGCTGTGTATGTTTGCACTATTGAAATGTTAGAAAAAAAAACCTCTTGAAATTCAAACGAATTTTCAAGAAACTAAAACAAACCTCTAACTAAATCCTAACTACATACTGTAGCATATATATGAATATATATATATTCATATATATATGAATATATATATTCATAAATGTCTAAACAATTCATGTGTTTGTATATTTCTACTACTGAACTGTTAACAAAAAATAAAAAAATAAAAAACCCTCCAAATTCAGACAAATAATATGCAATAAACACAAAAGACACCTCTAACTAAAACCTAACCTTTTTTCGAGTCATAAAAGCGGGCGAGGCACTATGAAGTCTCACGAAGTATCTGTTATAAAACAGGACGTCTGGAGCCATTAGAGCAGGAGCTTATTTTTCTGATACAAAGGGAAGAACAAGTGTTAGGGAACACAATACATGAATATGACTTTCCTTTAAACAATTAGGCCTACCGATCTGAAGATAGAAATTAATTTCTCGACGTTCGTTCGTTTGTTTGCTGGTATGGCGTTTTTACGTTGCAAGAAACCAGTGGTTATTCAGCAACGGGACCAACGGCTTTACGTGACTTCCGAACCACGTCGAGAGTGAACTTCTATCAATCGAAGTACACATCTCTAACCCCTCAAGGAATGCCCGAGAATCGAACGTGCGGCCACCGAAGTGGCAGGCCAACACCATACCGACCGCGCCACCGAAGCGCTTCCATTTCTCGATGTGGTTCGAATCCCACAATAAGCTGTAGGTCCCAGTTGGTTCTTGGCACGTAAAATACCTAATCATTCGGGCCAACCTTGGGAGAGCTGTTAATCAGGTCAGTGGTCTGGTAAAAACTAAGATATACTTACTTACCTCAGTTGGAGCAGGAAGTCTAATAAATTCGATAACTATCAATTACGACTCTGTACCATATCTTAATTAAGTAGAAATGCGTCATTTAAACACCAGCCAGGTCTCTATCTCTCTGCCTATAAGTTGGGAACAGAAACAATAAGGTAATCGTTGCGCCATCTTGACAGAAAAATCTACATTTTTATGAACAAAAAGGCAGCTACGTTATCTCCTACTCTCGAAAAAGGTACCGATGACTGGATAAGGTATTGATAAACTTTTGTCTCGTTTTACCAGTTCGAGCCATTCAATTTGCAGTGTCCACATCTACATTCTGAGTTGAGTTGAATATAAAATTTGGGCCAAATGCCAAGCATTGGGACCTATGAGATCATTCAGCGCTGAAATGGAAATTGACAGTAAAAGGTTGGAAAGGTGTAACAGGAGGAAAACCTCGCAGCTGCGCTATGTATCAAGTATTAGGAGAGGGTGGTGGAGTGCAAGATGAAGAAGAGAATATGAAAGGAGGTACAGTGAAATGAACGAAAGTGTTTGCAGCTAGGAGCCGAAGGCACGCTGCAAAGAACCTTAAGTAATGCCTACAGTGCACCGCATGAGGTTCACTGATGGCACTACCTCCCTACGGGGCACTTCTACATTCTGCCCGGGGCCTTCTTCAGGTTTTCGTTCTTCCTGTCAAATTTAAAACCGCTCGAACTGAAAGGTTGGACGAAGATGCTGCTATGAAGTTCATACAGACAGACAGACAGACAGACGTCACAGTCGACATCAAAATGCGGAGCAACAACTTACCACCACCACCACTTCTTTTGTTGCCAATATTACGCAGAGTTGGATGGACTTTTACAAAAAGTTACCTACGTGGGACTCTTGCCTGACAACCATTGATTACATTCTGGCAGAGATATGAGCGAAATCTCTGTAATGGAGGTACTGGAGGGTGCAGGAAGGGGTGAGGTATGAATGGGGGAGGGGAGGGGGGAAGACTGCTTCGCTGCCTGCCATTTACTTCTTCGGGGCTCCGATTCTGTGGCTATTATTACCTGATATGCATCTTTATGAGTTGAACTTACTTTCTAGTTGTACTACAGTAATACACATCTGTTCTCGTCGCTGGGTTTCTTCTCTCTTCTGACAGCATACGACCTCGAACATTCCAATTTATTGGGAGCCTGCTCGGCAAGTTATGAACCCTTCTTTTTTAGCTTTTAGCTTGCCATTATAATTGTTAGCCAAGTGCAAAGTGCTGCCAAAATTAAAAAAAAAAAAAAACCCCCCAAAAAAAAAAAAAAAAAAAAAAAAAAAAAAACGCCTATTTCCTCGGTGCAATAGTTTTCTGTACAGCGTACAATGCTATATGAAATTCTCAGCCACGGCCCAAGGTGCTGACCGGTGTTGTTGGTACCTACAGTGGTGCCAGAGGCATGATCATGGCTAACTTTAACCTTTAATAAATAAATCAATAAATAAAATACTGTGGCTAGAGGACTGCAGCTTGGTATGTTTGATGATTGGAGGGTAGATGATCAAAACACCAAATTGCAGCCATTTGGCCTCAATAGTTTTTAAGATCTGATGGAGGACGGAAAAAAGTGCGGACGGAAAAAAAGTGCGGACGAAAATAAAGTGCGGACGGAAAAAGTGCGGACGGAAAAAGTGCGGACGGAAAAAGGAGGATCGGAAAAAAAGTTGCGGAGGGACCACTTTTTTTTTGATATTTTTTTTTTTTTTTTTTTTTAACAGAAAACTAAGAATGTTTCTTTAATACCGATGAGGATTGTAAGCTTCTCATTACTGTGTCAAATTTAGCGTTTGCAAGGTATCTGATTACTGTATTCAACTGAACAATGCCAATTTCCATTTGCATCAAACAGAAATGTCTCCGTAATAACTATATCTACAATGTAACTTGAAATTGTTAGAAGCATTACATTCGCTGGAACCTAAAGATGAGTTATTCAGTGTATCCGATTTACTGACTAATTCGTATACTGAACGAAGAAAAGAAACGTACTAGAATACGAGGTCTTTTAAGGACTCAATTTAGCCCCTCAAAATAACACTGCGCTGTTGCTGATGAGACAAACGTTAATAAGATGCTAACGACAATAATAAGCATCACATAACGATGCCGTCCACCACCAAACAAGCTACATACTCCTGTTCATTAAACGTAATTAACAAAACCCTGAATGGAAACCTATTCTCCAGTTTGGAAGAAAATGTCAACACAGATACCAGCGGGACAATGGCGATTTCTTTTTTTAAACTTTTTTTACATCAGATTTCGAATGTTCCTCTATTTGTTTTGTTAATTTATTTTCTTTTTTTAATAAGTGGGGTCTTCTTTCTGTTTTTCCTTTTACCTCATCCCACTTCTTCCTAACGAACAATATAATATTCTTCAGAAGCTTGAACTTAAAAGTGAATGAGTCCCATGGGCTTGTTCCATATGAATAGGTTTCATCCTCTGAATAATAATAATAATAATAATAATAATAATAATAATAATAATAATAATAATAAAGTATAAAATCAAGCGAGAATAAGCTGATTAATTAAGCCATTAGATACCAGAGCTTACATATCGCATCAACCATATTTTCTTATGGGTTTCATCTTCAGAATAATACAATAATGATAATAAAAACATACTACCTATTTCCCGTACTCATATCTTACCCCCAACACTGTTCAAAAGATAAGAAGAAAACCGGGTATTGCGTAGTTTTCTTAATAAGCTGGAGAGTGATTCAGCATGCAGACTTCAGCAAATAAAATAAAAAAAATAACTACGATATAAACAGATAAAAATCAGATAATATTATGGCAAATATTATTTTCAATTTTCAACGCAGTATCATGGGAAAGTTTGCCTGGTAGCTTCCAATGTGACTTCGATGAACACAACATTCACTATCGAATTGAACTGAATATGGAATGTAGGCCAAAGGCCAAGCACTGGGACCTATGAGGCCATTCAACGCTGAAATATGAAAGGAGGTACAGTAAAAGGAACGAAAGGGGTTGCAGGTAGGGGTCGAAGGCACGCTGCAAATAACCTTAAGAATTGCCTGCCCCCTACTGGGAATTCACCTCTATCTGAAATGCTTGGTTAATTCACGACAAGGCGCGCCCCACCTGCTCGCCAAAATAGAATAAAGGACCACACTGGGGTATCCACCCCGGTATTTGGGTAAGGGAAGAGGACATTCGTGAAACGCAATAACCTAACCTAACCTGAGCAAGGGTGCGGCGTCCTACCTGACCGGGTCACGACGATCAGAACTTCAAAGAGAAACCGGAGAACCTCTTCACTTCCGTCGTTATCAGCCCCGGCAACTTGACATCCGCAATCGTCAATAGCATCGTCGTCATCCCCACATCCGTGAAGCGTTTTTACGCGCCCGCGAGAGAGCCCCATCTATGCATACTCCTTGTGATCTACGAAGCAGAAATATCCGGCCTGATTGGGCCCTTCTTCGGGGGACACAATCAGGCGAGTGATTAGGCGACGACCCTATACACGAGCTGCTCGTCTGCTTAAAAAGGGGCGCGCACACGCGTCCATGCCTCTCAATGCGAGGTCGTAACGAGGGCGCACAAATAAAATATAAGCCCCCCCTACCCAAACCCCCTTCTTCCTTATCTCTCCGCTTATGCTTTTCATATCCCATCCCATGAACAACCCCCTAACCCCCTTCATCCTCCTCTCCTCCACTCCAAAGTTGAATTGCCTATCTGCAGCTTTCCCTTCCTGATATGTGCCATCCCTCTAACCCCAAAACCTTCCCCTAACTACATATCTGTCCCTTTCTATCCTTTGCAAGACCAACATCTCTCTCCCAACACCACCCCCCCCCCCTCCTCCCCGACTCCAACTCCCAAAGCGATCCGTCTATAAACAAATTGGTAAACAAGTCCATATACAGACGAGAAGGGTGTGGAAAAGCGATGACGCCCAACACCACAAACCAGGAGTAAAGAGAGAGAGAGAGAGAGAGAGAGAGAGAGAGAGAGAATCAACCTGAACGATATAATATCCAAACGATTATATCAAAACACAGTATAACCCAGAAGTGTCTCAATAAACATCGCTCCATAACAGTTCACTGAACCTGATCATTTAAGGACCAATCTTCTCCCCCCCCCCCCCCAACCCTACCTCCTCCTCCGTCGAATCTTCTCTTTCTCTTCTTCTCTTCGTCTTCCTCCTTCCACGGGAGAGGCTCTTGTGATCACGCCCCGCTGGGAAAGAAATTAGGGGAAGATACATAAAAGTCTAAAGAGGTAAAGATGAGAGAGAGAGAGAGAGAGAGAGAGAGAGAGAGAGAGAATTCTTAAAACGCAAGAAGACGGGTTTACTACAAGAGACAAGCTTCCCAAATCACCATATCCCTCAATAAATGATCTTAATCCTGGGTCATTATTACTCTTATTTTAATAAGAATTTCTACCAAGGATTGTCGACTTGCTGAGGAACCTCCTACTTAGACTTCGAGGAGAATCTCGACTTAGGATTCTCGACGTCCAGGAGAATCTCAACTGCAGATCCTCAAACTTCCAGGAGAATCTCTACTTAAGATTCTCGACGTCCAGGTGAATCTCTACTTACTCGACTTCCTCAAGATTCTGACCTACCTAGTATACAGGATTCCGACTCTCCAATGCAGTGTCCAACACATGTGTTTCTGAACCCCCCTAAAACAGGGCGTGATCCGGCCTCCAGCTTATTCGGAACGTGCGCAAGATTTTCCCCGCAAGTATAAGTTGTAATCATTATATTCATAGCTTCAGAAGTAAATTAAAACGTGTTAAACTCTACGGTCAAATAGAGCCCTGTTTCACCAACGAAATATAAAATAAATATGCTATATTTTATTACAAATGTTTTTTCTATGCTGTTTAACATGCACACGATTTATTTTTCACATTTACATTCTAATAAATCATAAGTATCCTATCCTAAAATTCCTGTATCTACCTCAACGCGAAATACCTTTTTCGGACGTTTTTAGGCTCTTCCATGGACCTTCCCAACCAGCCAAACAAAAACAAGAACAAGAACAACAAAGTGATTTGTAGGCTTACTCCCCGAGTCAGCGGATACTATCTTCTGTTTCCAAAACATAAACTTTTATGAATACTATGCACTTTCTTAAAAAGAACTGGTAAAAATAATTGAACTTTAATATTATTGGCAGGTTATTAAATTTCGGAGGGAGGAGAAATTTATGTTATAAAAGTGATCACTCAAGAAGTCTTCATAATGCCCGACATTTCGCAAAAAATAATAGAAAGTCTTTATTAAAAACGTTAACGTATTAACGATTTCTATTCTAACAATATAGTTCACATTGAAAGCATTATATACTGATGTTTTTTTATTTTAACAATTTCATATATTTCACTTTAAAAGCATTACCTATTGAAGTTTCTTATTTTAACAATATATTTCACCTTGAAAGTATTAAGTACTGACAATTTCTATTTTAACAATATATATTTCACTTTGAAAGTATTACCTATTGATGTTTTTTTTCTTTCAACAATTTCATATATTTCACCTTGAAAGCATTACCTATTGATGTTTTTTTTTATTTAACAATTTAATATATTTCACCTTGACAGCATTACCCTATTTATGTTTTTTTAATTTCAACAATTTCATATATTTAACCTTGAAAGCATTACCTATAGATATTTGATTATTTTAACAATATATTTCACCTTAAAAGCATTACCTATTGATGTTTCTTATTTTAACAACATATTTCCCCTTGAAACTATTAAGTACTGACAATTTATATTCTAAAAATGTATATTTCACCTTGAAAGCATTACCTATAGATATTTGATTATTTTAACAATATATTTCACCTTAAAAGCATTACCTATTGATGTTTTTTTTACTTGAAAGCAATACCTATAGATGTTTTTTATTTTAATATATTTCACCTTGAAAGTATTACGTACTGACAATTTCTACTTCAACAATATATATTTCACCTCGAAAGCAATACCTATAGATGTTTTTTTTTATTTGAACAATAATATATTTCACCTTGAAAACTACATCTATCATGTGTAAAAACATGGATTTCTACTTGGAATATATGTACCGAATGTAAAAATGACTGCTTTATCACATGTGCATACAGGAATTTACATCAATGTACACCTGCATGCAATGACAAGTTAAAAGATAAAAATAGCAGCAACCACTTGCAAGCATGACTTTCAAAACAGCTGTTCAGATCAGCACTGGACCACGTCAGCTGGCGATATGAATCTTCCAAAATCATATATACGTGTACGAGCCGCTAAGAGCTTACGCACTTCGACTACTTCGAGTCCCTCCCCGTCAAAACCGTCTAAAAACTCGTTCCCCTCGAGTCTTTACGAGAAAGAGGAAATAATAGAGGGAAATAATAGGAAGAAATAATAGGGGAGAAAAGGTCAACTCTCTCAAAGTGAGTCTGTCGGTATAAAGTAGAAAATGACCATTTGGAATGCGTGTCTTATGTATATTAAAGGGTGTAATTAATTGTTATTTACTGTATACAGATATAAATAATTTCTGTTTACTCTATTACTGACATAGGAATATAGACCTTGAATGCCAAAGGCCAAGCGCTGGGACCAACGAGGTCATTCAACAATTACTCTATTCCTAATATAGGAATATAGAACTTAATGCCAAAGGCCAAGCGCTGGGACCTACGAGGTCATTTAGCGCTGATAAGGAAATTGACAGCAATCAAGGTGTGAAAGGTGTACCAAGAAGAAACCCTCGCAGTTGCACTACGAAACAACTCTTAGAGAGGGTGGAAAACCAGATGGAATAAAGAGAATATGAACGGAGATACAGTAAAGGGATTGAAATAGGTTGGAGCTACAGGCCGAAGAGACGATGGTACTAACTCCCTACGGGATATTACTGACATATCTCGATCTGGTCTGTGCACAGATCTATACAAATTTACACACACACACACACACACGTGCACACACACACACACACACACACATATATATATATATATATTATATATATATAGATTATGTATGTATAATATATATATATATATATATATATATAGTATATATATATATATATATATATATATATATTATATATATATAAGACGAGAGAGAGTAGATAGAGAGATGATAGAGAGAGAGAGAGAGAGAGAGAGAGAGAGAGAGAGAGAGAGAGAGAGAGACTAACGGTTACGTCGCTGTTTGTCTTTAAAATAGCTTCTCACGATTTCCAGTTTGCCAAATTGACCATGTTACATTTTTAACGACCCATCAGCTTTGGAATTCTCTCACTCACTCCGTCTTCGCCGACTCCTCAGATTTGGAATGGAATTTTAACACTGCACGATTTTTTTTTTCTTGATTTCTTTTAGGTCCACCTTGTTCGGTTTTTAGTTTTCTGTAAAAGTAAACCATTAAGATGATGGGTATCTGTTTGTCTGTCCGCACTTTTTTTTTGTCCGCCCACATATCTTAAAAACTACTAAGGCTAGAGGGCTGCAAATTGGTATGTTGATCGTCCACCCCCCAATCATCAAACAAATCACATTGCAGCCCTCTAGCCTCAGTAGTTTTTAATTTATTTAAGGTTAAAGTTAGCCATGATCGTGCGTTTGGCAAGGCTATAAGACAGACCAGCACCTGGCCGTGGCTGAAACTTTCAATAGCCGCGGCTCACGTACCGAGACCACGCTGTGCAGAAAACTTGATTGCCCCAAAAAAACTTCGACGCATTTTTTATTTGTTTCCTTGATGACTACAGTCTTCCTTCTTTTGCCAAGAGAGGTGTATTTACTGTTTATTTTGCGTTTATGCAAGAACACTTCTTCTCTCGACCTTATCAATACCATCGTACAGCAGGGTCAACCGAACGTAAGCAAGACCACTTAGGATTCTACACCAACACGGGAGCTTCTCTACCAATGATGTCAGGCACTCGACGGCAATCACCCATTCAAGGAATGGCCAAACCCGAATCTGTGCATTACCGCCTAGCATTTATAGGTGGCCACCGTTATCAATGCACATACAGCCACGCAAAAGCAGGGTATCCATAAAGTCCCAGTAACATTACAAGTATTTATTGCTTAGAAACCATATAATATAGTCAAGCTAGTACCACACTAGTCATTTCTTGCTCGCGGTTTTGGGCAGCATCCAGCCGATGCTCGCGAGCTAAAGTGTTGTGTATCGTCACACTAGGACCTCGTGGTTTCGAGGAGCAGTAGGAAAAAGTAAACAAAACTGATCAGCTGATATCATCATGGCGCCCAGATATTGTCGGACTGTTGTAAGATGTGCTGCAGTGATGTGTTTTCTTGGAATCTTGCATGGATGCAAGAGTAACAAAAAAACATTTGTGGGTTCGAGAGTGGCTCAGGAGAAGAGAAGCCAAAGGTCTGAGAATACGTCCTATCAGCAGCAGCCATCTTGTTTGTTTTTTACAATGCGCGGTCGCTCGCGGTTCGTGCTCACTGCTTCCTATCCAGTCGGGAAGCTAAAATCTCGAGCTAAAAGCTCCCGGGTTTTCCATTTTCGGCAACAACGGCTCGCTGCTGGAGAAAAAAAGGCTTAGTGTGAGGCCACCTTAATGCAGTTTTCTGTAAAATGTTCTACGTTTCCTCAAGTTTACATTCATAGCATTTCATTCTACAAAAAAAACTCCATGTTATATGGTTTCTGAGTAATAAATACTTGTAATGTAATATGACTATTTGGACACCCTGTGTATTGAATAGACTTACTTGAAAGCTTTAGCAAAACAACGATACACAATATAAAACAAATTCTCACCAATACATACAGCTGCATACCATTCCCTTTTCCCAGTAACTGCTTATCTCTGTCAGTTTGGTTTGGTTATCAGCTCCGGAATGAATGAACGAGCGAAGACTCTTGATGAACCAACCACTTCGTTTGTATTGCTTGTATGGTGTTTTCACGTTACATGGAACCAGTGGTTACCCAGCAACGGGACCAACGGCTTTACGTGACTTCCGAACCACGTCCTGCGTGAACTTCTATCACCGGAAATACACATCTCTCACACCTCAATGGACTGCCCGAGAATCTAACTCGCAGCCACAGAGGTGGCAGGTCAAGACCATACCAACAACGCCCACTGAGGCGTTCCAACCACTTTCGTAAGATTACGAATGAAAAAAACGGCTGTGATGAACGCTGCCATCACCCTTCCAGCAACTTCGACTGCAATAAGAACTCCGGCGGGAACTGATAAATATTAATGATGATAATATAATCCACTATCATTCCTTCGAGAGGGATAAAAGGGCCTTACATCTCAATGGAATGGATTGCCTACCTGTGAGGACTTCACCAAAGGGAAGTGGAATGCAATACAGGTCGAAACACACAAACCCATCCATCAGGAAATAGCTCAGTACCAAACTCCCAAGGATTGAGAGGAGGGGGTGAAGGGGGGAGGTGGGGGAGGAGTGAGGAAGTTGCATGCATGTACATGGAGAGAGCCTCCCTCCAATGCCCTAGGGCAGCTTAGCAGAGCCGCCTGCGTGGTCCCTCCCTCTTGTTTCTCTTGCCCAAAAATATTCCCCACAAAACTCCGAGAACCAAGAAGTTAGGTCAAACAAAAAAATGTCTGACATTCTCTCACTTTTTTTCTGAAAACAAAAACTTGGTGTTACTGGACCATAATATTAAAAAAAATTGCAACAGATTCAGTTTTACTTTTTCTAATTAGTAAAAGATTCGCCTAAGTTACTTCGTCGCAATCGAGTTTTCTATACAGCGTATATGTATGAAACTCTTAGCCACGGCCCATAAAATTCTCTGCCAGGGCCCGGTGGTCGCCTGTGTTGTTGGCAACTAAAGCTGTGCCAGAAGCACGACCATGGCTAACTTTAACCCTGAATAAAATCAAAACTACTGAGGCTAGAGGGCTGCATTTTTGGTATGTTTGATGATTGGAAGGTGGATGGTCAACATACCAATTTGCATCCCTCTAGCCACGGCAGATTTTAAGATCTGAGGGTGGACAGAAAAAGTGCCGACGGAAAGTCAAATATCCATCCCTATAGTTTTCTTGAACAGAGAACCAAAACTATACACAGCACTTCGGATGGCAAAAGCACCTACCACCGCCGTCTTTAAACCTGCAGGCAGCACCAATATAAAAAAAAATCGATAGAAGACCAAACTACTGAACGGTGTTTACAAATAATGAAGAACAACATGTTTTGAAACTCTTTAACGTCTCTCTCAAAAGGAATGAAAGTCACCATACCCCAAAGAGATACTCTAACCGACCTGACTTCGTAAACAAGAGCTGCGAATACCAGGGTCATCGAGCCAAAAATGTCTTTTAAAAAGAAATTTAAAAGTAAGAGCATGATAATCTTGTTCTCGTCTCTTATTATTATTCCCATACATCAAACATAAAACTATATAATTGCAAAATATTTCGAATAGTTAACGTTTTGTTTAAAAATGTATTGCGATACTCGGACCCATTTACTATATGCAACGGGACAAGATAACAAATAACAAAAGTCTAACACTAAACGATGAAATAATTAAAACATAACTTAAAATTAAATCAAGTCATTATGGCTTCAAGTTCATATGGAGTAGCAGACTTGCCCTTCACTTTCCTTGAAAAAAAAAAAAAAAAAAAAAAAAAAAAAAAAAAAAAAAAAAAAAACAAGAAAACGAACACCAAACATATATATCATAAAGTCAATATCGGTCAAGGTCTGCATCTTTATTATATTTTACATGAATCCAAATCCAAAGCGATATAAATTGATACATACTCCTACACGAACAAAATCTACAGCAGATGATTTTACATTATATATACATATATTAATTATATAATATAAGAGATCCTCACGTGAAAATGAGAGGAGATACCAAGACTTTCAACTTTTATTCTAAAGGCATCATCAGGGTACTAAACAATTCTAAGAAAACAAGTTACACAATAAAGCAATGAGAGGTCACAAATAACAAAAAAAAAAAAAAAAAAAACAAGTCAACAACCTACTCAAGTACCTCCTCCTTTCATTTTCACGTGAGGATCTTTTATATACTTCACCTACGGGACAATATCTAATTCGCTCTACCTCAGAATTAATATATTTTTTTAGTCTATAAGAAATTCGTCGGCTCACGGACGCGAACCATCGACCCAAACAAATTCAGGACGCACAGTGAAGCATTAGACAACAGACACAGCTGTGTGGTCTAATGGTTCTATGGTTCGCGCCCGTGAGCCGTCGAATTTCTTATGGACTAAAAAATTCCCCTTCGTTTAACATATATGAAGGTATATTAATTTCGAGATACAGCGAATTGGATATTAAAGGACATTTGTAGCTCGATGTATGTATATATATATATATGTATATGTATATATATATATATATATATATATATATATATATATATATATATATATATATATATGTATGTATGTGTGTGTGTGGATATATATTATATATACAATCGTCACTAAAATATATCACAGAACAAAACCATACCGGAACTATAAAACAACGCAAAAACGAATGCGCAAAAGAGAGATTATGTAACATTACGAATGTCGACACATGGCGCCACACAGCATTTGCTGCAACAGCTGAATCACGATGGACTTTTGAGAACAAAACTTGCGATCTCATACACGAAAAAAAAAAAAGTAGAGAGAGAGAGACGCCGATTCATCTAACTTTAAAGAACGACAAAAATATGACCTTGCAATCACCCGTGGACCTGCTGCAAGAACGGAAATTTTGTCTTACCTCCCCCCCCCCCTCTCTCTCTCTCTCTCTCTCTCTCTCTCTCTCGCGACCACATCTAAGCGAGGGCCAGTTAAAAACATCCCAGAAATGATGCTGTCAAGGAGATTCAACGGATACGTGACAAACCCCAACGAGCCATCTGAAGAATACAGACTCATATATCATCATACACTAATGAAAAGAAGGTCCTTAAATATTCTCTAACTATGAAGAAAACGTGAGGATGATTGGAGACAAAAGAGGTGAATGGAACAGTGCAAATTTCTTGACCTTCATTGAAGTTATTCATAGCTAAGTGAAGAAATAATACAAATTTGTAACTAATTTGTATTTTTCATAACTAACAAACCTTCGGTCTTAACATTAGGATTTACTAGCGCCAAGCTGGAAACCAGTAGAATTAAAATTAAACTAGTGAGATCTCCAGGGACTACTGGCATCTAGACCAGGTCACGGGGCATGTATTACCCAGAATGCCTAGGCGTCCCGTGACCCACCAGTTATTTTTCTACCGCCTTTCAGATAGGACGTGTTCACTGTCTATCTGTTTTAAAGCCGGTTTTAGTTTGCCCGTTGTTATCCATTTCACTTTCATCTTTTTTTGTTAATTTTCTTTCTCTGAGTGTGCTCAGAATGGGTGTGATCTGTAAGAGCGTGTACGTGGTGAGTTGGAGATTTTTGCTTCACCATCGGGATCTTCTTCTCTTGACTCAAGAAGTCAGCAAGCCTTGACTTGGTACAACCAACTATAACAAGTCTGCAAAATTCCCTGTAGTATCACTATTGGAAACGAGGCCTTTTATAAAGTGTTCTCCCAGATCATGCAGTTTGGGAAATAGAGGACGCTCACTGATTTTTGTTTTCGGGCTAAAAAAAAAGAATTACACGACAGAATCAGATGAGTTCAAAGAAAATGTAATTGAGGCAGGGCAGTGCCGTTTTAAACGGACAAGAGGAGATGAGAGGAGCACCTTTCGCAAGCCAGTAATGGTGATATCGTCAAGATCTTCATG
>NC_087205.1:8765541-8770541 GCF_015104395.2 Macrobrachium nipponense | reverse complement strand
CTACCTCTGCTTGCTCTTTCTGATATTTTTAGTTCCATGATATTTTCTGCTATTCCTTCTATCTGTTTCCATGCCTGAATTATCATGTAGCGTTCTCTCCTTTCTAGACTATATAATTTTAAGAATTGTAGTCTTTCCCAGTAGTCTAGGTCCTTAACTTCTTCTATTCTAACTGTAAAGGACCTTTGTACACTCTCTATTTGTGCAATATCCTTTTGATAGTGTGGGTACCATATCATATTGCAATATTCAAGTGGACTACGAACATATGTTTTATAAAGCATAATCATGTGTTCAGCTTTCTTGTTTTGAAGTGCCGTAACAACATTCCCATTTTTGCTTTACATTTTGCCAACAGAGTTGCTATTTGATCATTGCATAAACATGTTCCTATTCATCATCACACCAAGGTCTTTAACTGCTTCCTTATTTGTGATGGTCTCCATTATTAGGTCCCTTATATGCATATAGCTTTCTTTCTCTGTCTCCATAATTTATTGATTCAAATTTATCAGAGTTAAATACATCCTATTTACCTCTGCCCAATCATATACTTTGTTAAGGTCTCTTTGTAGAGCGTTCCTATCTTCATCACAAGTAATTTCTCTACTTATTCTTGTGTCATCTGCGAAACTACTCACTACCGAATCCTTCACATTATTGTCTATGTCTTCAATCATAATAACAAACAGTATTGCAGCTAACACCGTACCTTGCGGCACACGGATATTACCTTGACTTCATCCGATTTCTCGTCGTTTGCAATAACTATCTGTTTTCTGTTGTGTAAAAATTCTTTTAACCATCTTCCTACTTTATCCACGATATTGTGTTTTCTAATTTTCTTCGCTAATATATTATGGTCTACTTTATCAAAAGCTTTTGCAAAGTCCTAAATAAACCACATCTGTTTCATTTCCGCTTTTCATATTTTGAATATGTTCTCACGGTGGACTAACAGTTGGGTTTGTGTACTTTTTCCGGGTACGAAACCATGTTGTCCGTTATTAAACAAATTATTTTTTATTAAATGTTTCATAATATTTTCTTCATTACCCTTTCATACACTTTCATAATATGTGATGTTAGACTCACAGGCTATAATTACTTGCCTCTAGTCTTGATCCACTTTTGAAAGTAGGGGTAATATATGCTAATTTGTGCTCATCATAAATCTTGCCTGTATCTACACTTTGTCTTAATAATATTGCAAGTGGCTTTGCGATAGAATGAACTACTTTCTTTAACAAAATAGCAGGAATTCCATCAGGCCCTGCAGCAGCTCCATTTTTAATTTCATAATAGCCTGCACAATATCAGCTTCATTAATATCTATGTCAGCTAAATTATTCTTTTCATCCCTTACTTCTATATCATTATCTTCATTATCTATTCTAGGGGTGAATTCTCTCTTATATCGTTCTGCAGTATGTTGCAAATTTCCTTTTTTTCTATTCGTTAATCTCCCTTCAATTCTCAGAGGGCCTATTTCTATTCTTCTTTTATTCATCTTCTTCGCATATGAGTATAATAGCTTGGGGTTTTGCTTGATATTTAATAGGGTTTTTTCTTCCAAGTCCCGTTTTTCATTTTCTTTTGATTGTATAATCTTTTGTTCTGCATTTTCTATCTTACTTTTTAGTTCTATAACTTTCCATGCATTTTTTTCTTTTGCAAGACCTTTTTTCCACTTTCTGATTTTCTGGAACAAGATCCTTCTGTCTCTTGGTATGCATGAATGATGTTTTACTTTTCTTCTTCGGTATATATTTTTCCACTATTTTCTCCAATATATATAATATCTCCGTATTTACCCTTATGTCATCACTTACGGAAAATGTTATCCCAAAAAAATCTTTGTTTAATTCTTCATTAATTTCTGACCATTTTATATTTTTACTGTAGAAGTTGTATTTTCCATATCCTTCCCACTTTTTCATTTCTTGCTTATCTCTATTTTCACTTGCTTTGGAATGAACTGTTAATTCTATGACATTATGGTCTGAAATATTCGCATTATAAACTATTATTTCTTTAACATAATTCATCTGGTTCACAAATACTAGGTCTAAAGTATTTTCCTTTCTTGTTGGCAGGTGATTTATTTGTTGAATGTTGTATTCTAGTAGCATATCTAATAGCTTTTCAAATTGCCTCTTATCTTCTGCACTACTATTACTCTCTTTTTTATATGTATAAGTACAACCACAATCTCCTATTCGTTCTTTCCATTCTACGAAAGGAAAGTTGAAGTCACCAGATAGGAGAATAGTCCAGTCCTTGTGATTTCTACATATATCATCCAATTTTTTCAATTATTAAGTCAAATCTTTTAGTATTAGGAGTCGGTATATATTACTATGTCATCAATTTTTCAGATTCAAATTCTACCGCTATTAGTTCACATTCTGAGTTACTATATTTCTCATATATTTTTCCTTGTTTTTGTCTTTCCCATATATACTATATATAGAGAGAGAGAGAGAGAGAGAATGCAACAAGTTCCACTTCCCAATTCCTTGACGCCAAAGACGTGATAGAAACGGGACATGACTGGCCACTTTATTAATACTTATATTTACTACTTATTGCTTGAACATAGCAGTAAATACAAGATTCATTTGGAGATAAAGCCCACACGTTTTACTTCCCATTTTTTTTGTTTTTGGGGGGGAGGGGAGGGGGGATCTAGGCTATGTAGGAACTAGCGCTCTCTCTCTCTCTCTCTCTCTCTCTCTCTCTCTCTCTCTCTCTCTCGAACGCACAGAAACTAGTAGGATACATAGATACAGAAGCAAGGAAATGGTGTGCAGCTCTACACATCAATTGTTAGACCTCATCTTGAATATGCAGTACAGTCTTGGTCACCAACACTAAGAAAGGTCACGAATAGATTAGAAGGTGTACAAGCAAGAGCCACAAACTTAATTCCATCTATCAGGCAAATAGGTTACCAAAGACGACTAGAGAGCCTGAACATGTATGGCTTAGAAAACGACGATTGCAAGGACAACTACTATAAACACTTAAAATACTAAAAGGCATAACAAAAGTAGACAAAAGCAAACAGTAACCAATTTACGTTAAACGAAAACAGACAAGAAATGATGGATGGAAACTAGAACTGACGAGATACAACACATCCCACTGTGGGAACTTTTTTACATATTAGATATTTGACACATGGAATAAATTGCTACCAGAAGTTGTAAACAGTGTAGACGTTTAAAAGAAAGCTAGACAAAATCATTAGGACACTGAATGAACAGTAAAACCTGCTCCTAGAGATAAGTGAGCAAACGATGTCTCCTCGGATGGACTAAGAAGTCTTTTGAGACATCCTAATCCTTGTAACTTAACTCTCTCTCACAGGCAACCACACGCTCTCTCTCCTTCACCAGTCAGCAAAATCTCTCTCTCTCTCTCTCTCTCTCTCTCTCTCTCTCTCTCTCTCTCTCTCTCTCTCTCTCTCTCTCTCTCTCCTTTACCAGTCAGCAAAAGCCTACCTGGTTACTATTGAGAGAAGATAAGTACTGGCGCTTAATTTGCTTTTTAATCCCCTTTGTCAACGATGACCACGTTCCAGAGACCTGGATCAACCATTCCTTCCGATAAAGCAAGCGCACGCACAAATCTCACACACACACACTCAGACTTTCTTCATATTAACACCTGGCGCCACCAATTATTATTTGGTAATAATAAAAGTAAAATGAACAAACTTCATTTCCACAAGTGTGTGAGAGAGAGAGAGAGAGAGAAGAGAGAGAGAGAGAAGAAGAGACGAGAGAGAGAGAGAGAGAGAGAGAATTATCAATTTCGCTAAAACCTAAATCTTATCACATTTCAGTGCACCAGTCATTAAGAATCGGCGTTCAGAACAATCCTTTCATGGGTGTAACAAATATCAGATAATCCACACAATTTCTAATACAATCAAATGAACTGAGGAAAATCTCGAGAGAGAGAGAGAGAGAGAGAGAGAGAGAGAGAGAGAGAGAGAGAGAGAGAGAGAGAGCTTCCAAATACTCTTTTCGTCCGGAGAGGTATCATGAGTTGGCAACAATAGACTTTTCCGAACACCTGAGTCCAACACATCTCTAACACCCCCTTAACCCGGCTCTCTCTTCTCTCCTCACCTCCCTCTCCTCTCTCCTTCTACTTCTCTCTCTCTCTCCGACCTTCCTTCCTCTATACACGACGCGAAAGGTCCCCTGAAACCCACACCTCTATCGTAAACTTGTTTTCCAGTTATCTCGGGAGTTCACTCAGACCAAAGGCTTCTTGCTTGTCTGCAACCCCCAACCGTCTACCCACCCCCCCTCTCTCTCTCTCTCTCTAAATTCAATGAAGACCTCCCATGCAAATTCTTTTGCCTTCCACACACACACACACACACACACTTTTTTCCCCCAGATATTCAATACAGTTCCCTATGTGCACCTTAGGCTACTTACAGCGCACAATGGGAATTCCTTGGACATTCTCTCTCTCCTCTCTCTCTCTCTTCTCTCTCTCTCTCTCTCTCTCGCTTCAATGCAGTTCTTACCTTGTAGTTGGAGCCGCAGTCAAGTCATCTGCCGGCGTGTGACAGCGGTCCTGAAATGAAGAAGATATGTGATAATATCAGTTACAACTTCGCGAAAGATTTTTTTTTCTCTCTCTTAACACAAAAAACTCAGAAACAAGATAAAAAATTTCATTTACGAAAACTTCATTACCAATAAAAAATATACAAATTACTCCGTCCATCAAACACACTCACTATCTATCATTTTCACCAAGATGTGTTTTTTATAAAAAAAAATGATGTTTTCTTTATAAAAAATCAGCAACAATATAAAAATGTTCGTTAAAAAACATTCATTGGCAATAAAAAAAAAATTTAATTAATCGAACGACTGTTAAAACACACACACACACACACTTATCATTACCACCAAGACGTGCAGTTTTCTAAACGTTTTTACCTTGCAACAACATAGCAACAAGGGTGAAGC
>NC_087205.1:8655541-8763041 GCF_015104395.2 Macrobrachium nipponense | reverse complement strand
AATCTAAAGGCGTCATTATCGTGGCATGGCAACGTAACGGTCAACACTTCATAAGTTATGGACCAGCTTAAATTCATGTTTTTGATGACCGATCCCCCGACTGAGCTCTCTCTCTCTCTCTCTCTCTCTCTCTCTCTCTCTCTCTCTCTCTCTCTCTCTCTCTCCAACGTTAACTGAGGACAGGCTTTAACATAACTAAACGTCGTATCTTAACTAAACATCTTATCTACTCACCACCAAAACACCATAATGCTATTTATTACTGTTTTTTTTTTTATCTTGAGATGACATTCATAATCAAATTGTTTTTTGTTTTATCTCCATCCGCCAAGATAAAAGCAAATCTTAAAGATGCCATTATTCAGGCTTTTATTATAAATGTTTATCTGCTTAGTTAACACCGCTCTTTCACAATCCTTTTTTTTGTACTTAGTTTTCAATCTCGCCCTCTATTCATTTTTATTACCTAATTCTCTCTCTCTCTCTCTCTCTCTCTCTCTCTCTCTCTCTCTTGTTACTTAATCGTTTTCAAAAGCATTGAGATTTTTTCGTCCAACCGTTAATATCCATTTTTTTTTTTATAAAGTGAAATTTCAACATTATCAAATATAACAACGCAATGTTTATCCCTAACTTGCTCTGTTCTGTGTAAAGACTGTCTCGCTTATACTAGGCGTCGTCCAGCCCGAGCTGGGCTCTCTAACCACTAGGATCTATTCTCAACATGCAGAGTGAATGTACACCTCAGTTCGAGATTCTGGACAGTACGAGACTGGGAACGGAATTTGTTATTTCGGCCCTGTTATGTTACCGTCATCTGTGACGGTTTGAAAACACTAGTGATGAGCTAAATTGATTATTATTGTTATATTAAGCAAAAATTATCATTATTAAGCAAAAATTATTATTGTTATTATTATTATTATCATATTCAGACGACGAACCTTATTCACTGACTTGAAATTCAAACTTCCAAAGAATAGGGTGTCCATTACCAAGAAGTAAGACGAGGTAAGGGGAAATACATCAAGAAGAGATCCCAGTTATCAAATAAGAAATAAATTAATGGATATAAATGTATTAAAATGCGAGAAGAATAGTATTGTGGTAGTAACGCATTACACCTTCGCTTGAACTTCTAAAAAAGTTCTGAAAAGAAATAATGAATGAGGTCACCTTGGGGGGAATTTCCCCTAGGAATGTATTGATCACATTCTAGTTAACAAAAAAAAAATCACTCTAAATAAATGAAATGAGGGACAATATTCACTATTATTTTACCACGACGTTTATATTCATTACATCATCGTGTACCCTTCTGTCATGAATATTACTGATGTCTCACGTATAATAAATACACCTCCTATGTACTCTCTATTATTTTTCAATATTGCATTATCAATATGGCAATGGCCCGAGGGCATGGTAACATTGCATTCTTCCCGCCTGTAGCCATTGTATATCAGTGTATCATCCTGCCTTCTCCGAGAGGTTGTCTCTCCCTCTACTTGTATATACTACACTTAATTAATGAACCTACTCACAGTGTTTCATCCTCCCTTCAAGAAAAACAGTCACAGGATGTAGTAAGCCCTATTATGGCTCAACAAGGAGCCCCCGCCATGGCGCAGTGATATTTGAGTTTATATATTTCCGCCGGTGGCAGCCTTCAACAGCACAACCTATCCATGAGATCTAGTCAGTTGTGGAGTTTAGCGTCAAATATTACATTATGTAAACAAGAAAACATAACATAACTTACGTTATATCTTGTTTGGGGTCTGGAGATTTAAAAATCTGATCACTAAAACCACAGCCTTCAATTTCACAGAGAATGGACAAATAAAATTGTTTCAAAATCATGAATTTGCATTTAGGTAAAAATAACATTAAATTCACTTCCACTTATAAACTATTTTCCCAGATATTTGAAAACAAACACACAAAGACGGACACAGTTGATTGTGACCACAGTTTCGCAGGCTCAAACTGGCTCTAGGACCACACAAAACTCTGCATGCACCGGTCCGCACTACTAAGAGGCCGCGCTGGGCTTTCCCTCCGCTAGCTTTTGTGTTTGTGTTATAGTATCTTGTTGCTATTACCTGGAATGCACCTTTGGAGGCAGACAATTTTGGAAAGGGGTTGGGGATGACATTCTGACGTATGGTTTTTGTTTTTTGTTTGTTTGTTTGTATGGTGTTTATACGTTGCATGGAACCAGCAGTTACTCACCAACGGCTTTATGTGACTTCCGAACCACGTCGCTAGTAAACTTCTATCACCAGAGATACACATCTCTGAACCCCTCAATGGAATTACCCGGGAATCGAACTCGCGGCCACCGAGGTGGCAGGCCAAGACCAAACCGACCACGCCACTGAGGCGCTTCTGATATATGGTGGAAGGGTGCCAGACCACAAAAGGTTGATAATCACTGATCTAAATCCACGGGTATATACAGGGTGATCAAAAATTCCCTGAGCACCTAATGTTTAATATGACAACTTAAGTGGCAGCAGATCTGTTTTATTATTTTGCTGTTTGATCCTTAATAAAAACGTTATAAATATTTATAAATTACATTTTATTTCATTTCAGACTGTAATTATATAAGGGTTAAGCTGCCACTCCAAGTGTCGTATCATAAAACATTAGGAGCACAGTGACTTTTTGATCACCCTGTAGTGTATACAGACATATTATTATATAGATATATAATTTAGATATATATAGATATATAATATATATATATATAAATAAAAAAAATAAAAACTTCAATGTGTTCCTTTGGACTTGATCCCACTGCTAACTCACTTCCATTTATGAACATTTTCCCGGAAGACATACACACCTACTAAAGACCGTCTGACTATCTGATGATCTACCGGGAATTTAATTCCTCCCACCCAACACAATTTCACTTCGAGTTCCAGAAATTAATTCCCGTCGCAGACCGTATACGTGTGACAATGGCCTCCATCCCCTACGAAAACACTGCATTGTTCTCGCGTTTCCATAGCGACGCCTCCCAGACCTATATATGCTTGTCATTTTCGTTTCGTCCTTGCGGTTTGGACTAATACACGTGTGTGTATATAGATACACACACATATATATATGGCATTATTATTATTATTATTATTATTATTATTATTATTATTATTATTATTATTAATATATCACACCAAAATTATACAGATTCATACAGGGCAATTTCCACATGATGGAATAACCATTTCACGAACAAATATATTATTATATATATATATATAATATATTATATATATATATAATATATATATATATAATATATAATCATATATATATAGATATATATATATATATATATATATAATATATATATAAATATATATATTATATACATATATTATGCATAACTTGATCACGAAGAATATAAAACGTGATACTATTTATAAATAAAGGGTTGTGTTAGACCAAAAGTTCTTGGCTTTCAATTTCCTCCGTGGCATCACCTTTGTTTATATATATAAACGGTCATTTCATCCTGTGGATACCTATTCAACATGTTCAGGTTAATACTGAATTGTACCCTTTGAATGTATGCCTTCTATGCAACAACAACAAAAACATAACAACAATATAATAATAATAATAATAACAACAATAATAATACAATAGACCTGACAATACCCCAAGGCAAAGCAGATTGAAACCGGCATTCTCTGAAATCAAGGTTCTCCTGAAACCTTCGAAGTCACTCAACCCACTGGAGAATTCATTTATTACCTTCGTAGCCAGCAGTGGCACCTAATAGAATACAATTATATAAGGGATCAAGTAAGGACAAGGAGACGTTTCCAATGCCCTCAGGACCCAAGAGCACCTTCGTGAATAATCGTTTGCATTAATCACTCGAGTTGAATGTATCTAGACTTTAGGCCTGTGAGGTCATTCAGCGCTGAAATGGAAATTGACGTTAAATGGTTTGAAAGGTGTAACAGGAAAAACCTCAAAACAGTTGGACGATGAAGCAATTGTTAGGAGAAGGTGGACAGTAAGACGAAGAAAGAGAAATTGAAAAGAGGCGCAGTAAAGGGAACGAAAGTGGTTGTAGCTAGGGGCCGATGGCACGCTGCAAAGAACTTTGAGTAATGCCTACAGTGCACCCCCTCCCCTTACAGGGGGTTTTGCATTCATCAGAGCGGTCATGACTCGCATCTACCAAGGAGGTTGTCGACTGTCTGTCCCAGACCCCCTACTTTTTTTTTTTTTTTTTTTTTTTTTGCATTTTGAGGCTTTGTAGCTTTTATCTCTTAGGAATCCCTAGTTTATCAATCATTCTAAGACTCCTTAGTTTTTACCGATTTACTTTGAGACTAGATTGTTTTTTAATCCATCCCTTACGACTCCCTAGTTCTTATCACTTATTTTTAGCCTCCCTAGAATATTTTTGCGCCTTCGTTCTTTCCTTCTCTTAAGACTCCCTAGTTCTTACCACTTATTTTAAGCCTCCCTAGTTTCTACAGAATTATTCTAAGCCTTCGTTGCTTCCTTCTCTTACGACTCCGTAGTTATTATCTTTTACTCTCACTCCCTAGTTTTTATTGAATTTTATTGAACCGAGACTTCGTTGCTTTCTTCTCTTCAGACTCCCTACTTACTAATCCTATTTCTGAGATTCCCTAGTTTTATTCAGGTTTAAGACTTGCTAGTTTGCATTTCTTCCCTTGAAAGCGACCTAATGTTAATCTCACCCTTATTAAAAGACTCCATACTATTATTTAGTTCTTTCATAAACTCAAGGAGTTTTCATCTCGCTCCTAAAACTGACCTATATTTCAAGAATATTGTATCCATAACTAACAACACTGTATATCTATAAGCAAACAAATTAAGACTGAAGTCAGGGTATTGTTCAGGCAAATATAACAGAACCGAAGACTATTCTACGAATGACCATCAACGCGCACAAGACTGAAATAAAACCATACTCTGAAAATAAGGCCGAACTTCGGTCAACTTTACAAACGAGACCGAAGTAACAATCTAGACTAGAAACAAGAATAAATTCTGACAAGCTTTTGAAACAAGACTTTAAAAAAAAAAAAAACTGCCCCAGAAATAAGCGAAGCATCAGTATGCTTTAAAAAGAGGGCTACGTAAGACCTCCATACTTCGGGGATAAAAAAAAAGAAAAAAAAAAATAGAGCTACGCTCTGCATACTTTTCACAATGAGATCGAAATCCGACATACTTCTGTTATCAGTGCTAATTTGAGTCTTCCATTTAGAAGTTCCTTGTAATACGAGTTGCATACTATTCAAACCCCGAACGAAATCCTACAAACTTCTGTTATCTGTGCTAATTTGAGTCTTCCTTTTTTAAGTTCCTTGTATAACATTGACATACTATTCAAAACGCGCTCGAAATCCGACACACTCCTCTTGGCAGGGCTAAAATTCGTCATCCATACTTTGATGAGTTCTTTGTCATGCTGGGCATGCTGCTTCTGCCGCTGTACCACTCAAGACATCGGCCCATAGAAATGACCAAGATGACTTCCCGCACTCCAACAAAAAAAAATAAAAAATAAAAAACCTGCGGCGAGCGTGACCTGACTCAAATTAGCGATTCGGGCCGGGCGTCTGAAGTTCTAAGGCGTCCTAAGATCTAACGGGATGGATGGAAGCAGGGAGGGAGATCACGTCCACAACCCTGTGTGGAGAAGAATGACGTCGGAAGAATGGGAATGGACCCACTGACTTGGCCTGTTGTGTGTTATTGGCCTCAATAGAAGCGTATCAGAATAACGACGAAGGGATAAAAGTAAGTAGAAAAGTGTTAGAGTTATACCAGAGTAAAAGTAACTGACACAGCGAAGTGTCAGAATCATACCGGAGTAAAAGTAACTGACATAGAGAAGTGTCAGAATCATACCGGAGTAAAAGTAACTAACGTAGCGAAGTGTCGATACACAGTAAACACAAACTAACATAGCGAAGTGTCAGAATCATAACGGAGAAAACATAAACTGATGTAGCGAAGTGTCAGAATCATTACGGAGTAAAAGTAACTAACGCAGTGAAGTGTCAGAATCATACCGGAGTAAAAGTGACTGACGTAACAAAGTGTCAGAATCATACCGAAGTAAAAGTAACTAACGTAGCGAAGTGTCAGATTCATAACAGAGTAAACATAACTGATGTAGCGAAGTGTCAGAATCATTACGGAGTAAAAGTAACTAACGCAGCGAAGTGTCAGAATCATACCGGAGTAAAAGTAACTAACGTAGCGAAGTGTCAGAATCATACCGGAGTAAAAGTGACTAACGTAGCGAAGTGTCAGAATCATACCGGAGTAAAAGTGACTAACGTAGCGAAGTGTCAGAATCATACCGGAGTAAAAGTGACTAACGTAGCGAAGTGTCAGAATCATAACCGGAGTAAAAGTGACTAAGTAGCGAAGTGTCACAATCATACCGGAATTATAATAAATGATAATAATATATTCCTAATTCTGGTAGCATCTTGTTGTTTTTTGTTATAATAATAATAATAATAATAATAATAAGTTTTGTAAAGGTACAGAAGTGGTAAATCAACATAACACATTCCTTTACATCTCTTATCAACTACAGATAACCTCAACATTAAGCAAGCCTTAGACATGCAATCCAAGCGTGGTATGCAAATTGATCTTGCTCTTTTAAATATTGAAAGCTACATAAAGGACCCAATTCCATTAACTGTCTACACTACTAATGGAGAGAGAGAGAGAGAGAGAGAGAGAGAGAGAGAGAGAGAGAGAGAGAGAGAGAGAGAGAGAAACTTTTTTACAAGGTATCAATTAAAGAGAAATAAAAAAAAAATTGCGTGAGAACACAATTCGAGACCAATTTCAATGGTGCACGAAACCTCTTACCTGCCCCATAGACTCTCTCTCTCTCTCTCTCTCTCTCTCTCTCTCTCTCTCTCTCTCTCTCTCTCTCTCTCTCTCTCTCTTCCACAGGACTGGAGGGAGGAATGAACCAAGGAGATACTGTTTATATTAGAAACCTACCACCAGCCGTATACAATGCCTTTCCACATTCAAACAACTACAACGGGTTACCATAGAAATATAACGATATTCCAAATAACTACTCGCGTGCAGAAAATTAGAAGCATAAAGAGGCCGTTTTATGCCAAACTGCACCAATCAATGCCACTTGTAGTCGTCTTCTACTGGATTCCATTAAAACGCCCTCTACTGGACAAGCTAAAGAAAGTCAGCGGTCTGGTTCCTTTAAAAATGCATTACCAAGCACACTTTATTGCAAAGCAAGATACTTCACTATTGTAGCGTTGAACCCAAAGACAAAAAATCGTCAAGAATATGAAGTTCTTTTGACAGGCAAACCCGTGTATATGTAACTTTTTTTTTTTTTTTTTTGCAGGGGAATCGTTACTATGGTACCTTCAAGACAACCACAAACATGGCATTTATCATAATCCCTTTGATAAAAAAAAAAATTAGCATTCCTCTTTAAGTACACATAAAAATGACTAATAGTTAATGACTGTACAAACAAAGCAATCTCGCCATAAGGAACGAGCCTTACAAAGTGGTAGTTCAAGTCCTGATGTATGCTCATCCGCATTAGCTCCAAAGCGACATTCATACAAAAGTGTGGCTTGAAGAACTATAGTTCAAATATTCAAAAAGTAAAATTACATCCGCAGTTAAGCGAAAAAAAAATCAAAGTTGTAAATGTACATAAAACTGCTATATGTAAATTGTCTTTAATATGCGTGACCCTCAAACATTCTAAGAAATACATACCATCAAGGGAAGTAAAAAAAAATATATATATGTATAAGATCATCAGTCATCCAGTGCGCGCCTTTAACAATAACCTCCGGACCCAATAACCTTCCGCTGGTGATGATAACTGTTGTAATGGAACTAGAGATACTCAAGGACCAGTTTACAAACAACTTTTTTCTTCTTTTTTTTTTGTATGGTGTTTTTACGTTGGATGGAACCAGTGGTTATTCAGCAACGGGACCAACGGCTTTACGTGACTTCCGAACCACGTCGAGAGTGAATTTCTATCACCAGAATTACATATTTCACACTCCTCAGTGGAATGTCCGAGAATCGAACTCGCGGCCACCGAGATAGCACGCCAACACCATACCGACCACGCCACTGAGGCGCTTAGCTTACAAACAGGTCTCGAGGGTTATAAAAGTAAATAGAAGACACAGGGGACAGAAAAAAAAAAATTTCGCCACAAAATAATGTCACCAGAGGATTAAGTAGCACACAAGACGAGGCCAGAGTTCGCGTATGCTGACAGCACCTAGATAAACAGGCCTGAGTGGGCAAGAGCACAAAGGTACAGTGAGAAAGCACTCTCCAGGGTCACTCACACGCACCACTACATGGTTTTGAAGAAAATAAGAGTTGTCGCGTGAATTGATTTATCGATTCGCCTGGCGTCGCCACGCGGTGAAAACCAGACATCCATTGAGTTAAAGACTTGGAAGAAGCACGCGCAAACGTCAGCGCTTCCAACCCTGATGATGCGTAGGACTCAAGAAAAGGTATACTTCCTTCCTTTGAGATGGCGACCACGTTTGTCAAAAAAATTCCATTTACAATGCAATAGTATGTCTCTTACTTGTTCCCTGACCTTAAATAAACTTTGAATATACCAAAATTAGCAAAATTCGTCGAACAGTCACACAGGTTAATTCGAGACAAGACAAATGTCACTGTAACATTTTGAAGTAGACGGAGTAGGCAAGACATCACTGCCTTATAATCGGTCTAACAGGATTCCAAGCACGAAGAATACATAAAAGACTACGTAGCTGAACCTCTCAATGTCTTAACCTAACTTATCTAACTCATCTAAAACATGCACTTCATTGTAAAGGAAAAAAAAAAAAAAAAACACTAGTAACTGGACACTGACGTAGTACTGTGTCCCCTAAGGAAAGAGAGACCGCAACTTGGGTTGGAGACACTTTGGGAAATCAACTAAGCTGTATTGTTTTATACAAGATGCCTTCCTATACAATTGGTACATAGCTGGGTGGAGGGGACGTGGTATTTGATAATGCAATACGCGTCGATTTACTTCGGTTCTAATACGATATCCGCTATCATCAATACTCATGGAGAAGATGGTGGATAATAGAGCACTTAAAAGTTGGGTTGAATACAGAATTTACGCCAAAGACCAATCACTCGGACCTATGAGGTCATTCAGCGCTGAAATGAAATTGACAGCGAGAGGTTTGAAAGGTGTAACAGAAGGAAAACCTCAAAGCAGTTCCACTACGAATCAAGTGTTGAGTGAGGGTAGAAAGTAGGATGAAGAAAAAGAATATGAAAGGAGGTATAGTAAAACGAACGAAACTGGTTGTAGCTAGGGGCCGAGGGCACTCTGCAAAGACCTTAAGTAATGCCTAAAGTGCACCGCATGAGGTCCATGACGGCACTCACCACTAACGTGGAGGGCACTTAAGGGAAATAGGGTTGAAAGGGTAAGACCGCATGAAGTAAAAGTGAAGGTGTCGACATACTGTTGATGAACATTCTGTAGGGGACCCGACGGCACAACAAATAGAGAAGACATATCAAGGTGATGGTACAATAAACATAAAAGCAAACCGATATTGACCTGTGCATAATTTAAAGAACAACGGGCAATAAAATGTGATGTGGAAGCCGATATATCAGCGCTCATTCCATTAATGATTTCTAGAAGTGTCACTTACTCCACACGCAAAGCAAACTGTACATACATACATACATACATACATACATACATACACACACACATATATATATATATATATATATATATATATATATATATATATATATAAATATACTAAATACAAATACCAGAACAATTTATGTTGATCATAAGAGCTGATGTATTGTACCTACCCACCATCCTAGGTTAGATCTGGAGAGTAACTGAAAGGGTGACCATTACGAAAATGCCATAAGCTGCAAGAATAGACGAGTATGCCCTATACAAACGGGAGACGAAGCCCTATGGAGCTTAAGCACACTCTCGCCCTGGGAAGGAGGTTCGACGCACTGCTGATGATCTTTCATACCGGTTAAGTTTTGGAATGTGGTCATGAATGTCAGGGAAAATGGCTTATGTTGACTGCCTGTGAGTTGACATAAACAAGACAAAGAGGAGAGCAAAAGACCACAAAATAAAAAGGAAATACTAAAATCTTCTGAGGTTAACTAGTGAATTAAATCCCAAGCATAATAACAGAGGACAAGAGACAAAGGTTGAATGCGGTGAGATGAAATATAATAAAAATAAAGACAAAATGGAAGGAAAATGCCTAAAAAAAAAAAAAAAAAAAAAAAAAAAACAAAGACTAAACCGAATGAAGAAGCCTAAGCCTGCATTTGGCACCCGCCTTAATTACTTCTAAACGAGAAATTGGAGCTATTTCTCGGAAAAACCAAACAGATTCGAGAAATTGGCACGAGAAATTGGGAGAATTTTTCGGATAAAAAAATCGATAAATTGGAATAAATTCTGAAAAAAAAAATTCAAGAAATTGGGGTAACGAGAGAGAGAGGAGAGAGAGATTTTCGAGAGAGAGAGAGAGACGAGGAGAGAGAGAGAGAGAGAAAACAGATTCAAGAAATTGGAATAATATCCTGAAAAGAAAATCGAGAAACGGTAATTTCTCAAAATATCAAACATTCGAGAAATTAGTGTAGTAATTTCTCGAACAAAACATTCGGGATATTTCCCTCCAAAAAAAAAAAAAAAGTAATTTCTCGAGATTCTCGAAAAATCAATTTCGAAAGAAATTTCTCGAAAAACCAAACAGGTTGGAGACATTAACACACACACACTCAAACAACTCGAGAAACTGGAGTAACTTCTCAAAGAAATCAAGCAGTTTCTAACTTTGTAGCAACAAAACGTCTTGACAACACGACAGCAACTTGCACTGCTGCAATACACGGCACAGTAAAAGCAATCGATACGATGTAGACAGACGAGGACTCTTCAATCCCCAAGTCGGGATTGCAGTGCAACGCCGATGAAATCCCCGCCCTGTTAATTAATAAAATTACGGCCAATTTTCGGGATTTCGTTCTGATCGGTTCTCAAGGCGAGAGAGACGATTAGTACAGCCATTTCATTCTAATCCTCAATTTAGAGGATCAGTCTGTCCTTGATTCCCTCTCATTCTTCTGTAGAGACTTTCGAAGCAACAGGAAATTTAAAAAAAGCAATTATAAGGTCAAATTTGCTTCTACCCGGGACTAAGAGAGCAGCAAAACTGAGTATAACACAGGAGAAATTGAATGATTTGATCTGATTTGATTTATATAGATTTTTGGTATTATGCCAAGCACTGGGGCAACTAAGGCCATTTAGCGCTGAAACGGAAATTGACAGTAAAAGGTTTGATAAGTGTTACAGGAGGAAAACCTCAAAGCAGTTGCACTACGAAACAACTGTTAAGGGAGGGTGGACAGTATGATGGCAGCAAAGAGAATATGAACGGGGGCACAGTAAAGGGAATGAAAGCAGTTGCAGCTAGGGGGCCGAAGGGACACTGCAAAGAACTTAAAGTAATGCCTACATTGAACCCAGGAGAAATGCCTATAGAAACAGCACGTCGACTACAGGCCCACAACAGATGCTGGTGGTGCCAAGGTATGTTCCTTGGCAAAGGGGCTCTCTCTACTGAATGTTGCTTAGCTCACCAAGACGTTTTCAAGCAAGAGATTCAAGTCAGCGCCGCAAGGAATTCCAAGCGTCGCTAACTGATTTAGGATCCACTCACCGCCACTCAAGAATTTCCTCACAGGCGCCGCTGGATCAAGCTAAGCAAATTAGGATCGTTTTCACATGAGATGTTCTTTGTTCTTTATAAAATTCGTATATGTACCGACTCGTATAGCTGCCTGTTTTGTTGGACCTTGGTAACTCCAGTTATTTTCTTTCTTTCTTTTAATAAGGCTTTGATGATGACGGTGCTGAAGTCTAGTGCATTTATTAACTAGGTTATGTTAGCCATTTTCAGAGGTCAGATAACCCCAATTACTAACCCAAGTCATTTTATAGAAACCTCATACATTCCGGCGCCCTGCTATTTGTGAAAGTAACAGTCTTATAGTGGAAGTGATTTTATAAATGCGCTTAATACCACGAGGCTTGCAACTTCCACGGAATGGATGATAAATTCTAGCATAATGATGGTAATTGAAAATTTCACAAGTCACGAGTGACTTACATTTTCTTAAAATACACATCAACTGATAAAGGCTAGTATAAGGATAGTATAGTAACGAAGTAATTAACAAAATTTCACAAGTAACGAGTGACTGACTTACATTTTCTTAAATTGCGTAACAACTGGAGACCCTATACAGCAGGGACGGCCAGACTTTTGGACTCGGAGATCTACTCTGAAGACTGAAAATCTACCAGACTACGCAATCACATATTATTAAGTGGGGGGAAAATTTCAAATAGCGCCATAGTACGACAAAACATGAGTACAATTGCCTTTATATATATATATATATATATATATATATATATATATATATATATATATATATATATATATATACGCAACTGTAGGACACACACAAAATGACCTCCTGTGTGTGTCGACAGCAAGATGGCTCCTCATACTAAACGACGACAATTAAAATCACTTAAGACTTAGAAAAAGGTTTGGGAAGACGTCCCGAACAGAGCCATCGAGAATTTTCCTCTCTTACTCGTTTTGTTTGTTTGTTTGTTTGTTTGAGTGGTGATTTTACGATGCATGGAACCTGTGGTTATTCAGCAACGGGACCAACGGCTTCACGTGACTTCCGAACCACGTCGAGAGTGAACTTCTATCACCAGAAATGCACATCACTAACCCCCTCGGTGGAATGCCCGAGAATCGAACTCGCGGCCATCGAGGTGGCCGGTCAAGACCATACCGATCACGCCACTGAGGCGCTCTCTTGCTTGTCGCATGTTCGGAAAAAAAAAAATCCTCTAACAGAATGGAATGGAATATGAAATTTAAGGCCAAATGCCAAGCGCCAGAACCTCAGAAGTCATTCAGCGCTGACAGGGAAACTGAGAATAAAGAGTTAAGTGTATCTTGGTTGAAATAGACCACTGAGCTGATTAACAGCTTTCCAAGGGCTGGCCCGAAGGATTATAGATATTTTTACGTGGCTAGGAACCAATTGATTAGCTAACAACGGGACCTACAGTTTACTGTGGGATCCGAACCACATTAAATCGAGAAATTAATTTCTAATCACCAAAACAAATCCTCCCGATTCCACGTTGGCAGAGCGGGGAATCGAACTCGGGACCACCGAATCGGTAGGCGAGCACGTAAACCACTCGTCCAACGAGGAACTGCGGGTAAAAATGTTTCAAAACGTGTAATTGGAAGTTGTCCGGAGAGGGTGGGAAGCAAGATGGAAGAAGGATGCTATTAACGGAGGTAGAGTGAAAGAAATGAACGTGGCTGCCGCTAAGGGCCGAAGGGATATATTGCAAAGAATCTAAAATAATGTATACCTATACAGCGCACCGAGTGAGGTGTAATGACGGTACTATACTCCCCTACGGAAATCTTCCTCTTAAAATTTAGGATTCCGGTGCAAAAAGCAATGAGACACGAAGCAGACTGAGGAGCCAGCTGACAATAAATATTGATCTTGAAATATATCCGTCTCCTTAACAGGAATGGTTTCGATTTACAGATCCAGAACCTACGAGCTGTGAAGATCATTTTAATGCACGGTGGCTGCACTTCACGCAGAATAATCTAGAGAAGGTTAGGGAACCTTCTGCAATACCGCATTGAATCCCCAAAATGTCGTGTGACAGAACAAATGAAATACTACGCCTAATTGACTCTCAGCCAGTGTACTTTTGCATGGTGTTTCGACGGTGCATGGAACCAGTGGTTATTCGGCAACGAGACCAACGGCTTGACGTGACTTCCGAACCACGTCGAGAGTGAACTTCTATTCACCAGAAATACACATCTCTCACCCCTCAGTGGAATGTCCAAGAATCGAACTCGCGGCCACCGAGGTAGTGCGCCAACACCATACCGACCACGCCACTGAGGTATTCAGCCAGTGTAGTTCCCTGAAATGCGTACTGCGCCCGTCCTGGTCGTTTAGGTAGCTTCATTATTTACGAAATCTCGTATGGACTGATTTAAGCTCATTTCGAAATTAATACCTCAACACTTTCTTCGAGAGAAGTTTTCTTCAACGAAGAAGTTACTTCCATATCATGGAAGTTTAACGGTTCAAAATGCGTCATTAAACGGTACCACCACCCTTACTAAGGACCAGTCTTGCTTTCCCATTGAACGTACCATTTCGTATAATAAGCTTGGTCTCATATTTTACCGTATTTCTTACCATATATATATATATATATATATATAATATATATCTATTATATATATATATATATATATTACACACATATGAATAATTATCACATCACCGTGATTCATATAAATTATTCGAGCTACAAATGTTCTTTAATATCTAATTCGCTCTACCTCGGAATTAATATATTTTCATTTATGTAAACCGAAGGGGAATTTATTAGTTGATAATAATTCGTCCTCTAATTATATATATATATATATATATATATATATATATATAATATATATATATATTACACAAAAGTTTGAAACTGTCTGAATCTGTGACAAAATGTGACGAAGTGTCACAATCTCGCGGTTTTATGTACATTGTACTTCATTTCCATCCCCACTCGCATTTCAACCAAAAGAAAACATTCTTTCTGTCGAGTCCTCTCTCCGACACGTCACACAAATTCGGACTTTAAAAAAAGAAAAGGGGGGTGGGAGGGGGGCCAACTCCTCTTCGTTTTTTAGCACCGTCTGGTACCGAAACAATCACCTTGCCAAAACCTGACGAGCTATGATTCTGTGATCTGTGTTTGATGATAACACTCTCTCTCTCTCTCTCTCTCTCCCTGCGCCTGAGGACGTCCAGTTTTTCTTTCCAGCCATTTTGATCTCTGGTTTTAATGCTTCTTTGTGGTTTCCTCTGACGATACCACTACAGCCGCACTAGTTATTTACTTCCTTAAATCAAAATGGTTACATGCCACTGAGGGGATCAAACAGCTGGCTTTACATCAAACGTCACTGGGCCCTGTCTTCCGGATTAAGAAAAATCAGATTATGAAAAATCAGGTTAAGAAAAATCAGATGAAGAAAAATCTAAGCCTGCAATAGGAGGGTACGAAGTAGACACTTGCTACCTCATCCCTTGAGTCAAGCGTACACAGAAGTTTTTTTTTTTTTTTTTTTGCATGGTGCTTTTACGTTGCATGGAACCAGTGGTTATTCAGCAACGGGACCAACGGCTTTACGTGACTTCCGAACCACGTCGAGAGTGAACTTCCATCACCAGAAATACACATCTCTCACTCCTCAATGGAATGGCCGAGAATCGAACCCGCGACCACCGAGGTGGGACGCTAATACCATACCAACCACTGCCGCTGAGGCGCTCACACACAGAAGGAATGTTCCTGCCTCCTAGAGACACGCCCTTTTCAAGGGGAAAAGTGCAGATGAAGTATTGCACAGTTTCACCTTGTTATGAAGAAAGCCAACCGTTCCGCTTCTGAGGCGTTGAACGCCAAACCAAGCCGCACTCTGACCTGCACACTTACTGCCATTGAACATACACACACCACCGCATTTTCATACATTTTTCTCTATTTGTGTATATATGAATGAATTTTCTTATTAATAAGTGAGATATCTTCTTACTTCATCCTAATGAGCGCCATATTCTTTGCAAGATTGAATTTCAAGTCGATGGCCCCTGTGGGCTTGTTCCATATGAATACGGTTCATCTTCTGTATATAATAATAATAATAATAATAATAATAATAATAATAATAATAATAATAATAATAAGCACACTACCCTATACAAGTGCTACAATAAAACATACACACTGCTCTATACAGGTACACTGCAGTTACAAATGCAGTCTCCGTGAAAAATCGGTTTGGTGAACCTTTATCAGTTACGACTTGACTTTCTCATTACGAAAGGATCAGATGACGCTGAACGAGCTACTCTACTCTCGACTTCTGAACAGTGATATTCGTAGTTGGTATACAAGCAACCCTACAAAGCTTCACCATACGGCAGACATGATTAAAATCAAGGAGAAACTCCTTACAGGGTCTTTTTGCTAAGTAGTATTTTGAAACATAACAAATTCCTTTCACTTATCAATATGCTGGGATAAGGAAGCAACAATTATACTATATCCGTTTAAGTAGTCTAGGTTCAGATATACACAAAGCAATTGACTATTCAATAAATTCTGTAAAATAAACATGAATTCACCCACTGACGCAGTAACTACTACTAGACAGAAAGGCTAAAATTAATTTCACCTTTCGATGACCATAATCATAAAATGGTTCTTTTTGGGCAAACCTACTGTGTAAACAAAATTTGAAAAGTACAATCAGAATGCATACCTTTGCCAAACAGATTAGCACAGTTATCCATAATGTATCTGTCTACCTCATTCACCATACAAAAAGTAATTAGTACATTTACCGTAAAATTTAAGTTCTTCCACACACAGCAGGACTGCGTCATTTCTGGACTTATATATCAATCAATAATACACGTCAACTTCGCGTGCATTTTATTCGATTAACATTCATCACATCCACATCAAATTCCAAACACCTGTGCAACCTTTAAATAACTGAAAAACGAGCGCCTGCCTTTCCTGTGGGCCTAATTCTGCTCACATAGAAACACTGACCCAATTTCTAAACACCCTTGGTGGAGGTGTAAGCAAACAAAGGGCCTTAATCCTGCTGTTTATGACGATACACGAAAAAGGTCCTGGCTTTGAAAGTGCTAAGGCTGCTATTAGCTTTTTTTTTTTTATTCTTTTTTACACTGCCATCCACTGACTTGACACCATTATCTTTATAAGAGCTGGAAGCAGTACCATGAGTGTTCATGGGACTGTTCTCAATTATGATAAGATTCAGCTTTCAATTGACAATTGACAGCCTTTAAAAAGAAAAAAAAAATCTTCAATAAAAGGAAGGGGGGGAGTGATAAACTGTTAAGCCATCGAGAATACTACATACCAGAGCCAACAATACAAAGTCTGGGAGTTAAAAGAATAAGACAATAAGCAAAAAGAAATACAATTCACAATTAACATCCCATGACCATAAACCACCTCTCTCTCTCTCTCTCTCTTTATATATATATAGATATATATATATTATTATATATATATATATATATAGATATATATATATATATATTGAGGCCGATACCCGGGGCAAAAGGATTAAACTGGCACAATGGAAATAATTGTAACAATAAGCGACGAATACCTTTCTTAAGCAGCAGCAGGTAAGTAGGTAGGTTTCACGATTAAAAAGTAACAGAGTTCGCCAAACTTGATCGCGCATTACCCAACCAACACCTGCAATTTCTCTAGACAGAGTTCCAGAGGTTACAAAGAGCAGCACTTTTCCCAAGGTGACAATGTCGGAAATAGACTTACTTGAGCGGTAGATACTACACACACACACAGCGAGAAAGAAACATTAGTGATCGTCTTTCATTAACCACCCTATCTAAAACGCCGTCAATCAACGTCACAAGCTGGAATTAAACTGCCTTTACTCTCTCTCTCTCTCATACATTCAAAAGTGAAAAATACAAGACGACAAGCCCGGTTCCTAAGGACGTTACGTCCACACCAAACCTTCTAACAACATTATATACCTCCATTCTGCACACTTGTATTAAGGCCAAAGTTTATAAGAGGCTCATTGCGAGTTCATTACCCTTTATTAGCCTAATGTCCCTAATAATGTATGGAAAAAATGCGTTTCGTAATATACAGATGAGAGAGAGAGAGAGAGAGAGAGAGAGAGAGAGAGAGAGAGAGAGAGAGAGCTCAAACCTTGGTTTCGTAACAGATTGGCAATCCTCTAATTGCCGAAACCAATTTGCATACAAATTACTCTCAGGGGAACCACTTTGCACTAAAAAAAAAAACATGAAACTTTACAACCTGTCTAATGTTGATTGGTTTCCCTTTCGAAGTTCCAAAATGCTAAACGCTAAACACCAAGTCAAACCACTATACCCGAAGGTATTGCAGTGATAAAACCGACCTCCTTATCAGAGGGCTTATCTCAAAAGTGTTCGGTATCTTGAAACATTTCCACTACAGTTATGGCAACAGGAGTATCCGAGTTTCCCTTATAAACCAGTAGGGGCCAGAAACATTTATGGGAGGAGGCGGCCAAGGTTACTGTAGCGAAAGAAGTGGGAGGGGAGAATGGGAGGGGAGGAGAATGGAAGAAGAGGAGGAGACGGACCATGAGAATCTGATAAACAATATTTCATCGTCTTACCTCGCCTCAATCACACGCGTACGTTCGAAGATCACAGAGCTTTACAATCCAACACCATCCATAGGCGCCTAAGGAATGACAATGAAACACAATTCACAGTTTCTTTTTTACGAGCACTGGAACGCAGCCGATGGGACGGAAAACTTATAACGCACTATTCTACACACTCCACAAAACTACTCCTCCTCCTCGTGTCCTTCATCCGCACTCTCTACCAAGTTCGTTTTGAAAAGTCTACGACTGGCAACTGCAACATCGCTGACGGCCGACGAGCACAACACTGGACTGACTGGTGTTTGCTGGTCGCGCTACACTAAGGTAGTGTTGCTGAACTTGCTCTGCTGCTCTTGCTAGCCTGCTACAGCTTCAACCATCGTCAACACCATCACCACCGCCTCCACTGTATGGCTTAGCGAGAGGGGAGGGTGGGGGGTGAGTGAGGGGGGGAAGGCGTACGTCACTCGTCAAATACTCTTCCCCCATCAATGAATCTCCACTTCGTACCCACCAACACCCGCCCGCAAAGCCGACCACCGCCACTTCAGGCGCTATCAGTTCCCACTGCCTAATAATAAAAAAAAAAGGATGATACCACGCTTTGTCATCATGTCAAACATACTAACGACTATACAAAGACGCTAAGATAATTCAATCGGGCCGCCACTCACCAACGGGTGGGGAGAAAATATCTGGAATTGCCGACTCTACGTTCGGTCCAGGGGGGAGGGGGAGATTGAGACATACTTCTATTACACGTGGCAGGTCAACATGGCAGTCCCACTGGGAAATACTTGCTAAGTTTTCAGTAAATAAATGCGGGAAATAACCAGCAATATCCCGTTAACACGGACTTAATCAAATAAGAATAACCGGGGTGCAAGAACGATTCATTTTGGGAAAAGCGTGAAGCAGGCGGAGGAGGCATCATTCCCCTAACAACGTGAGACTTGCATCGTCATTCCACATGTATCGTCATACTTTTTTTCCCCTCCTTTCCTTCACTGGCCGCCAACACCAACGAAGACGTCTTGCTGGGCACACGAGGGATATTATCGCCTCTTTTTTTATTAGCATATGAGCGCTTAAAGCTTAAAACAGTTACGGTTATACGTTTAGGCAATACACGGTTTCGCGAAGGCCAGCTGATCTATGACGCAGCAGTTTTGGTGGAGGGAAGGAAGGGGGGAGGGTTGTATTTACATACCTTCAAAGCAAGCTAGGTAGAGGGAGGGAGTAGTCAAGGCCGTACTCGTGCGCTCAACCCGGGGGGGGAGACAAAATGCACATTAATTTTTCTTTAACATTGACAACGATTAAAGACAAATTAACAACTGCGCAACGATATCAGGAAAAAAAAAGAAAGAAACTCGGGAATGGCACAGCATGACCAGGGTGACAAAGTTGATGTTAACAGAAAAGTTTACAGTGTGTGTGTGTGTGTGTGATGAGCATATACTACTACTTGGCCTGCGTCAGCGATACTTCCTTCACCTTACAAACAGAAATTCTCAGAAGTAAATATTTTACATACCTACCTGTATATTTACCATGCCAACTAGTCATTTACGCAGACATCAACAGTAACAACTGAATCCCTTTCAAATGCTCTCTCTCTCTCTCTCTCGTGTGTGTGTGTGTGTGTGTTGTTACATATATCTTTAGACACTAAGGAAGCAGTCTAAACAATTATTTCAGACCACAACCCTTCAATGATATCAGAATTCAAGAACTTTGCCCTTGGCAAAACTGCTATTTCCAAGAACAGAATATTTCCCCATGAATGAATAATAATATTAGTCATACGCTGGAGCTCACAGAAACTGTTAAAGACAAATTGCAAGGCAAAATGAAACTTGACTTTTACACCTCAGACAAAATTATCTACTACTTTCGGTAAGTTACAATACACAATCTCGGGTCATTCGTATACGATCTTAGTTTTAGAAGGTCCTCCAGTCGGCCGTCTTTTGGTCCATCACTTGTCACCAAGCTTTTTCTTTATTAACCAACAGTCCAGCACTTCCTAACGGTACATAAATGTCTTCAACAAAAGCCTTCCCACCCTAAAAAAAAGAAAAAAAAAATTCTTCTCCGAGACAGAAAGAGGAAACGAAGGAACATCCAAAGCTTGAGAAAATGGTCATCGTGATAAACGTCTCAAAGCCTTTAACCCAACAATGGTTTTGCGTACTGTAGACTATTTTTAAAGGGAGCTTGTTGACTCTTCTTTACGGGAAGGTCAGCCAGATAGAATTCAGTGCCCTTACCCTTTACCAGTTTAAAGAAAAATACAAAAAACTAAAGCCTCTGAAAAAGAGGTAAAAGATCTAATTCACGTACCTTTCCCACTACATCTGGAACTCATGATTTTTTTAATATACAAAAAAAATGAGATGGGTAATTTACATACCATTACCTGTCCTAAACATCACAAAACAAACACAAACACAGAACGGAAGATGTAACACAAGCAGATGCTGGAGATGAATAATTGTTAACTTGGAAACGGTAAAGCACTGAAAAATGCTTGAGTTTGGACATAACATTTATATATAAAACAGAATGACATCAAATGAATGGGAGAAAAGAAGAGACAATTATACAGAATCAGCATTGGAAACAGACTTCATTAAGAGACTGGATCTCCATACAAATACTCTCAAGATCAAATTACAACTGAGTGCTGAATAGTGCTGTTGACAACTAGGACTATTACAGATGAGGCAATCATTAAGGAATAACGGTAGGGAGAAGATTATATATGTTGAGTATAATCATCAGCATTAACAAGAACATGCATAGAACATGTGCACTACAGTCTGTAATAAAACGACAAAAGGAACACTTTCAGCTATAAACTAGATAAACAATGGCTAGAAAATAAGGTTACGAAAACTAATGCAACCTTATGTATGACGTTTGTCCAGCATAGCTATAAAACGACACTGTGAATATTTCCAATATGTATTATCAAAATCATCAACTAAATGACCTCTCAACCCTTGCAAGAAAGATAGCCAAACGTCAGTAAGATAAGAAAGCAGGCTCCTGTTGGATCATGCCTTGCATAAAATACACCACTAGTCTGCAAAAGTTGAATTCAAGGCTGTATTTATAAGCAGTTTTCTGTTAACTCAGAGTTCAGTTCATCAGATAATCACTGTATTTAGCTAGTTCACAGGAGATTATCTCAGTCCCAAGAAGAAACATTCCATGATTACATGAACAGAATACTATAGCTATATTCCAGTGGATTCTAACCAGCCAGAACAATTAAGGTTGTAGGTATTCACCTCTCAGAGCTGGGGTGCCATGCTAAGATAATAACATCTTTTCTCTATAGTGCAACATTCACCATCATAACCACTGATATCTGAGAGGTAGATATCTTCCTCTAAGCAACCAGCAAACTCATCAAGGTAGCAGCATTGTGACCCTACAACAATGTCACAACACTCAACTGATCACGGTTTGATGTTGAAAGCCTTCACCTCCTGAATGATACAAGACAGTTCTTTGTGAGACTCCATGCTAGTATTTGTGGTATCCAACCTCAGAGTAACTTCAAGGGAGTCTCCAGGTCTCCACCCCTTTTTATCCCAGTATAGGCAGTCCCCAGGTTACGACTGTCTCGGCTTACGACGTTCCGAGGTTACGACGCTTTTCAATTATATTCATCAGACATTCTTTCCAGGGTTACGACGCATGTTCCAGGGTTACGACGCCTACAACGCTCATCTGGCAGATGAAATATGACACCAAAAATACAAAATAATCAATATTTGAAGGTTTTCTTGATGAAAAATGCCATAAGAATGCAATTTACATAGTTTTCAATGCACCCAAAGCATTAAAAGTAAGGTTTTCTTAGGATTTTTGATGATGTTCCGGCTTACGACGATTTTCAGCTTACGACGCATCTCAAGAACGGAACCCCCGTCGTACCCCGGGAACTGCCTGTAGTAGTATGCTCATCATAACACTCCTTGGTTATATGCCTGACTATCACCTCCAAGTCTCCGTAAACACTGACTGTCACTTTACATCAAGGAAATCAAATGAGGCCTTTCAGGCGGAAATATCTCAAAATGTTTTCATCACAAGCAACAATGTCTGTGTTCTCAGTCTTGGAAAGACAAAGCCCAGAGTACTGGTACAATGCATCAATTTCAAGACTTCTATGAATAAAGGCTGGCATGTCCTCTTTTAAAGTTGCAAAGAATAGTCTATCATGCCATTGCAAAGAATGGTTTATTGTGCCATCTCTCTTTACTTCAGATGAGGATGAGAGAATACTATTCTTCAACCTTTCCTGCTTCCTGTAATATGTAATTTTCTGTGGCTGACCTTCATGCCATTAAGAGAGACTTCCATAAGATTTTTCTTTAATAAAAAAAAGTGTATTCATGGGGATGAATAAAGATTTAGCCAGCATCACAGACTTGCCAGCTACTCCCCATTCTTCTTGATGATGTTGCAGAACTGTTATCAACTTTTCGATATGAAAACTTCCATGACTAGTTTCCTTTTGATCATGACTGGCCCATTACATTGAAATCAGAAATCAGATCCTTAATAAACTGCACAGCTGGTTTCCCCCTCCAACCAAAACTCTATTGACAACTCCATTATTACCAGGTTCCACAGAACTTGAATATATTCACTAACAACATCATTCTTTATAACCCAGGCCCCTTCCCCGCAAGGAAAAAACTAACATGAAGTGGAATGAAAATAAACAAACATTTGCAATTAAAATAAATAGATATTCTACAGGAAAAAGTGAGCAACCACAGAAACAACTAAAAAACATCTCACTAAGAGAAGAATTTCAAACACAACTGTAGTTTAATAATAAAAAATTCAGTATCTAACAACAACAAACAAAAATTAGGATCACACAGGACAGAGACAAAACCACTGCTAGAGCATCAAGTATGTCTTTGTCTTTCGAAAACAGAATATAACTATCAGTTGAGATCAAGAACCCAATCAGTCAAGGGAAATCTCACCCCGTGCCTACCACATCTTTGCTATGTGGAAATCCAAGACTGATCTTCGCTAGGATTGCAATTCACCGACAAGTAAATTGCTAAGTAATGAAACAGGCAGACAGATATGTGCAAATTTACTTTCCATCTTTACAAGTCACCTATTACTACAGAAAATGCAAACTTGGAGAGAATGACTGCTTTAACCTGAAACACTTCAATTCATCAGATTCTGCAAAATCATTAAGGAAAAAAAAAAAAAAAGCAATACTGCATGTCATGAGCAGCCTTACAATAAGCAGGTGAAGCTTATCAAGTATAAAAAAAAAGTTGAAAGAAGTTGCTCGTCATGATACAAATCACATGACTAGAAGATTTCCAAGTTTTTCCGGGAAAAAATGAAGTCACTCAGTCAAATTATTTTAAATAATAATGGAGCTTTCAGGTGTTATATATGTACTGCTAAAAATTAAAGAAAATTAAAACGGAAGAATGGTTCCTCACTGCAATCACCAAAAAAATAAATTCCTTTTTATATATTACAAGCTATTTACAGCGCAAGCACAATGACTTACTAAAGTAACTCAATGTCTGAAAAGGTCACTGATAAAGGTTCTTTCAAATTACAGTACTTAGTGCTTCTTGCAAATGCAACTGAAAAATAAAGATTAGACTTTCCAGGTAACCACATCTTAAATAAAACCAAATAATGCATAAATCATCAAAAAATAAAAGAAACTGGTGATGACTGACAAAACAGAACAGAAGAACAATTCTCAGATATTAACTCACAGAAATCTTTTACTAGTTAAGTTTTTCAGGGCAAATCTAGTACAGACCAACCAGTTGGCTTCTCCTCAAAGTTAGGTGCAAGATTTTCACTTTTTATAAGGCTACTGCCATTTCACATAAGAATCAGGATCACCAACTTCCTGCACCTAATGAACATGATGGCAGCAGTTTTATGTGGAGAAAATGTGGGCATTTTCCTTAGCCAATTTATTGGTCATAAAAAAAAAAAAAAAAAAAACACTTACAAATATTAACTTGTGAATACGTATGGGAATATGCAAAATAATCTAATTGACAATAACCCAAGGAGCCCTAAATTGGAAGAAGCACCACCTTATTCTTGTTGAGAATAACAAAAGCAAAACACGCAATGCTAAGTATGCTACCCAGTGCTGTCTCTAAATATGACATTGAATGTTGCGCAAAAAATTATCTTACAAACCTTATTTTTCATGACACTGATCTTCTGAGCTTCCTGATGTTGTAATGCTAAAAGATTGAGTGCTATATGCTATCCTCAAACTCAAAGATGCCCCTGCTGGGTGTGATCATTGACAGAGAGAGAGAGAGAGAGAGAGAGAGAGAGAGAATGGACAGGCTTATGATAGCCAAACCATTTTATGATGTGCACTGCCTGGCCCCATTCCTCTGTGTTGATTATTATTTAAACAACGAGGCAACTCATACACACTAGTGTAAAATCCTGTATACACTTTAAAACGTGTTTTCTTAGCTGTCCTCCAAGACTGTCAAATGTTTTATGCACCATTTACCAAACACACATGTACTGTATGCAAAAATAAAAATATTTAATTTTGCTGGTATATTTTTGTACAGTTAAGCCATAAAGTTTTGCAGATACTATGGTGAAGTTACATTATGATCATGGTGCATCAGCAGTAATTTTCTCAGCAGCCTATGAAGATTGATAAATTATTTTTGCAGCATTTACCAAGGAAAATATGTATACTATATGAAGAAATAGCAATGCATGATCCAACCTCCAGCTTACTCGGGACACATGCAAGACTTTCCACTGATGCATAAGTTGCAAACATTAAATTCCTAAATTAACGTGGGGTGGTATCCCTAATTAACACTCATAATTAGCACTACTCATACTGAAAACAACAATCAAATAAAAGGGACACGAATTAAACACATTCATATATTCTCAGTTATAAGTTTCAACACAAAATAATTGAACTGGATATCGGCACCATAAGCGGCATAGATAGCTGAGTTTCGGTAACGGTAGTTTTCGCTTACCGGCACCCGGCCGAGAACAAAACCCCCATCAATAATATCCAGGGCCAGGGACTCCCCCATACTATTAATGGGGATACAATTCATATTGTAGTTTATAGTGATGTATTAATCTTTCCGTTACCAGTACAGGTAGTCCCCGGGTTACGACGTTCCGCGGTTAAGGCACTTCTCAATTATATTCATCAGACATTATTTCCAGGGTTACGACGCCTACAACACTCATCTGGCAGATGAAATATGTCACCAAAAATGCAAAATAATCAATATTTGAAGGTTTTTTTTTTAATGAAAAATGCAATAAGAATGCAATTTTCATAGTTTTCAATGCACCCAAAGCATTAAAAGTAGTAAGGTTTTCTTAGGATTTTTTACGATGTTCCAGCTTACGACGATTTTCGGCTTAAGACGCGTCTCAAGAACTGAACCCCCATCGTAACCGGGGGAGGGGGAGAGACACTGCCTGTACTGATGTATGTGCTGACATGCCCCTACTGGTTACTTCTTATTAGACTAAATCTGCTTTGGTTGCCAAATTGTTGCCTCTTAGCATATTCTGCACTTCGAAGTCTATTGCAGAAACCTAAGCTCATGCATACCCGGAGGTTTGAAAATGCACTTAGGCAGATAATGCTTGTTGCATATGCATGATCAATCAATTGGCTATTTACCCCTTCTGCAGTTTCTTCCCCAAATAAGGTAGCGGTCATGCTCTTTGTTCTTGTCAGGAAATCCTTAAACACAAAATTGACAAAAATCAGTCCTGAACCTCAAACATCATATACAGGCAGTCCCCGGGTTACGACAGGGGTTCCGTTCTTGAGACGCGTCGTGAGCCGAAAATCGTTGTGAGCCGGAACATCGACAAAAATCCTAAGAAAACCTTACTTTTAATGCTTTGGATGCATTGAAAACAATGTAAACTGCATTCTTATTGCATTTTTCATAAAAAAAAACTTCAAATATTGATTATTTTGCATTTTTGGTGTCATATTTCATCTGCCAGATGAGTGTTGTAGGCGTCGTAATCCTGGAAATAATGTCTGATGAATGTAATTGAGAAGCGCCTTAACTTCGGAACGTCATAACCCGAGGACTGCCTGTATTATCAATAACAGGCTGAGGTTGTTTCAGCACACAAAGATTTTCATAATTGAAAATATGTGACTTACTTGTGAAATGTGATCCCTTGTTCTTTCGTGATTCAGTTTCTGTATGTAAGGCAGTTGGTGGCCCAGCATTGGGTGCGAGGGGTGGCTCTGTTGCTGCTGGTCTGTGCAGTCGCTGAGCTGCCACTTCTGGGAAACAACACTTAGCAATGGTGCCCTACTTGCACGAGACAGTCACGTTACTCTCCAATCTCTCCCTCTATATCTATGGGTGTGATATTGTTTGGAAAAGCCCTGCTGAATTTAGTTAATTCAATATGGAGTCAGTTACATATGCTTCATTTTATCGGGTAACCCAACCAAAATTACAAAAGATTATTGCTATCTAAGTGCCATAATAGTCAGATTTTTATCAAATGTCTACCACCACAAAGTGGCATAACTGACTGGCCTGTAGATAGTCCTGCATACAAGTTTGGAAAGCATCCTGATAGGCATAGCTAAAACTATCCTCCAACTCTGTGATTATTGTATTCTTTCCAATTTATCTGAAATTCTTTGGTAAAAAATTTTTGGTACTGCATTTACCTTAACATCTGTAAAAATGAGATTTTCACCTGAAACAAGCAACTCAGATATTTAAAGTGAATTTGGTGGGTCCTTATTATTCTCGCTGAAGTTCAAAGATAATTGCTAAGGTTCTAAGTAATTTGAAATTAACAAAATCCCCAAACTTGAAACTGAGAAGAATAACTTCTATCAATGGACCTTTGTGAGAAATATTTTATTTCTGTACAACCTCACTTGGTCTTGTTATCCATATCATTTATACTTTACACAGGATAAAACTATGGTACAACATTTAAAAAAAAAATTTCTACTCAGACCTTATAGTTTTGAAGTTTATTCAACTAATATAACCAAGACCCTTCTTTTTGGTTTTGTATATCTGTATTGCTTGAGGAAAGTCACAAGTTTTGCATGACAGCACATTTTACTCATTCTCCTTAACACTAGACAAGTTCTGTTCCAGTATGGAGGTGTAGGTCTTCTTGATATGCATAGATCCATTTGTAACTTTTAAAACTGTGCCTCTCAAATAGTTATAAACTCTTAATACATGAGCTTAACGGGCATTTTATTTTTTCTACTTACAAGAAGTTTCTATACTAAGACTGTGAAAACTTGGAGATGGAGTGGTTGACACCAGAATAAATAAACCCAGGTGAAAAAACAGAGATTGACAGAAGATGGAAGAAAGAAACCAGGAACATATGTAAAGTTCAAAGATAAAAAGTGGGTGCAGCTATGGATCAAAAGGAAACTGCATAAAACCCCAGTAATCCCTGTAAGTGCACCAAAAGCATTATGCCCAGAGGGATTGTGCTCCCATCAAGTTAAATCATCAATCTAAAGGGAAAACAGATGATTTGGTCAGGTCAATCACAGACTACTTCACTAATTTAAGTGAACGTTGACAAAATGTCATTCAATGGAGCCATTATTTCTCACACTGTGTCATTAATATCAGTGATATCTTCAGTAATCAAACCACATCATGTAACTGATCACCATATCTGCCTTGGGTAATAGGTATTGAAATTTCCTAACCATTAAATGCAAGTGGGGAAAATTCTTGTATAAGGTTATCAAGTTTTTTTTTTTTTAACCGAGATCTGAACAAAGGCATATGACTTATACTGCTTTCCATTTTTTCAAAGATCTCCCGCCACTGCCTTTAATTCCCATCCTTAGGGTTAATGCTTGGTAGTACTTGTTTTACAGAATACCAGCATCCTAAGCCTATTGATGTATCAAGAAGCCAGATGGCCCAGCACCACTGGTTTTTCATTCCTTTTGCTATAAAATTGTAAAAGGCCTCCTGGTACTTTTATTAATATAGTTACAAAGTCAAGAAGTACCAACTACTGTACTTTCCAATAGAGCCCACCTTTTCATTACTTTTTCATACTGCCTTCATCGTGCATAGTAAATGTTTGTTTTATTTTCTTTTGTTATTTTCATCAGTGGAATGGAATAGAATATAAAATTTTGGTCAAAGGCCAAGCACAGAAAGGAACATTGTGAGTAAAAAGGTTTAAATATGTAACAGGAGGAAAAGCTCACTGTTGCACTATGAAACAATTGTTAAGAGAGGGTGGAAAGATGGAAGAGACTATGAATGGAGGTACAGTAAAAGTAATGAAAGGAGTTGCAGCTATGAGGCCGCAGGGACACAGCAAAAAACCTGAGTAATGTCTACAGTGGTGGGGTGCACTGACAGAACTAACCCCCTACAGGATTAATGTCAGCAGCACACTTCTTGTCTGTCAAAGTTTTTCTTCTTCTCTCATACAAACCATATGAATATCTAGGTATCATACAAACAAATAATAAAGTTACAGCCGACCACCCCATAATCGTGTTCTTGAGATTTACAGACTCGCCTATCCGCGGATTTCTCTTGGGACCATACCTACCCATTTTTCATGGGAAACTTGCCTATTTGCAGTATTTTCCACTGACAAATATTCACCAATCACTGTATTTTCATATAAATTTCAACACTAATTGCGCTTTTTCTGATAAAACCATTAAAATATTCAGGTATAATCATTTTTAGAGGAGTTTATTGTGTTTGGACTAACAAAATAAGCAGTTCTAAGCATTTTTAGAAATTATCTCTACAGGCATCAACAGTTCTTCCACTCAGAACTCACCCTTGTTCCTGATAGTAAAATGATCAAGGTCTAAAGGCCAACAATTTCAGTCCTGCAAATCTTCTGCAATTAAAATTCTTGTGACTGTACCAAAGTCCAAAGTCAATCCTGTAACCTTCAATCCATCCTCCATGGAATGTTCACTGTCACAGTTGCTAGTGACATTAGCATGGAAGCCAGCATATTTCCTACTAGTACATGCTGCTGTGTTACACATCCCTGTTTTGTTCCAGAGCTAAATGCTTGTGCAGTATTATAGGTGCCTGTACACTAATGTATCACAACTTATAGTACAACTGTCTGCTGTTGCATGTCGTGATCCATGTCAACATCTTGACCTCTACACAGATGAATGACATGTCATGAACACCAATGGTTAATTTATAACTGTATGTTATGAGTTCTGGTTGTTTGATATGCCACTGGCATCTATAGTTGTCTTAAAGTAGTCTAACATGTCAGTGTTTACAAAGGTTCCTGTTTGCATCACAGACACCTCTATATGGTTACCATAAATGCCACTTCATCCTGCAGTTTATCTAGTATTGTGCTTTGTGGAAAAACAGTCAACAAATCAATCATGGCACCTGAAAGATTGTCTGATGCACAGCAGATGCATGATGAGCCGTAAGTACCTCAGTATGATTCAATGATATTTGTGTCTTCTAGCACAAACTGATGGGGTGCCTTTGGCGGAGTTTGTTGCTGTATCCCATCCCAGGAATAAGTTACATCAGATTGTCCCAACTGGAGTTGAGATTCCTGTAAGTGTACAAGACTTACAGGAATCTCAACTCCTGATGTGATCTGAACAAGGGGTGTCCAACCTCCAGCTTACTCAGGATGCATGCAAAACTCTCCCCTGACGCATAAGTTGTAAAGATTATATTCCTAACTTTCAATGTAAATTAAAACATGCTAAAATCTACGGTCAAATAGTCTTGTTTCACCAACGAGAATTCAGATAAATACGCTTATAATTTATTAGAAATAATTTTTCTGTAATGTTTAACATGCACATTATTTTTTTTGCACTTTCGTTCTAATAAATCATAAATATCCTATCCTAAAATTCCTGTATCTTTAACTCAATGCGAAACATCTTTTTCAGACCTTTTTAAGCTCTTCCATACCTTTCCTACTCCCCCAACCAGAACAAGAATAACAACAACATCAACAAAGTAGTTGGTAGGCTTACTCCCAGAGTAAGTACAAATCTCTGATGCCTCCTTAGGGGTTAGTTATGCAAGTGATGGATGGCATATGATTACACAGTGAGCAGGAAGCATCACAATGAGCACATGGAGAATGACACAAGGTATGTGCTCCCTTTTAAAAACAGGGAAACGTCAGTTACTTTGGTTAACGAATTTCATTTCAAGCAATGGCAAATAACAAAAATAACAAGGTTTTCCCAGTATGAATATCAAATACAAATAGTAATACAGGTACTACTAGAAAATGAATCCCCAGTTTGGTTTCTCACTTACACAAAGGTACAAAACTTTTTCCCTCAAGAAAAGCAAGACATCACAGTTGAGGTCTCATCCATGATTGTAGCAAACACATGAAGGACCTTCTTGATATAATGAACGGAAGTGTCTGTACAGTACAGTATTAAAATTTGGCTATGACCCAAAAACAAACTGACTTGGGAATCAAAATCATATCAAAGTTGGCAATCCAAAACTACTAGGGCAAATTATCAAATCACCCAAAATATAAGATTAAACTATAAACCTGGCATAGGAACTTGATGAAAAATGAATGAATAATTTAGCAATCAAGATATACCAGGTAGATCAAAATGATTTTTATGCGTAAATGGGTTACTGAAGTACAATACTAGTACAATACTAGTAGTATATAATTTGCTGTAAAATGATAACCTTTAACCTTTTAAATCTGTATCAATCTATTTCCTGTTATAAAACCAAAATTTACCTGTCCACACCCTATTTTTCAAAATTAAAACTAAAATCATGAACCTAAAATATTTCCTAGAAAAGGTGGCAAACCTAAATCATGATTATATGTTGCCCTGCTCTTAATCATGCATACACCATATTTTTCAGGGACATAAAACATGTCTAATCTATTTTAAATTCATGATTTACATATATAGTACCATCATTAAGACTGAGGTTATTTTAGCTAGTTTGAAATTAATTTTTTCAAAAATACAGAGTGCTGGTTGAAAGATGGTTGTTATACCATAATTCTTCCTATAGAATGTGAACAACAAATGACTGATACTCAAAATATTTCTTGATTAATATAAGATGATTATGTACATGTTTAAAGTACGTACCTATTCAAATTTCTTAATGAAATATGATATTGTTAAACTACAATAAAGTTTTGTACATACTTACCTGCAGATATATACTTAGCTATAGTCTCCGACGTTCCCGACAGAATTTCAAATCTCGCGGCACACGCGACAGGTAGGTCAGGTGGTCTACCTTACCCGCCGCTGGGTGGCGGATGTACGAACCACTCCCGTAAGCTTGTCAGATTTTTCTCTTCCACCTGTCTCCTGAGGGGAGGCTGGGTGGGCCATTAATCGTATATATCTGCCAGGTAAGTATGTACAAAACTTTATTGTAGTTTAACAATATCATTTTTGTACATGAACTTCCCTGACAGATATATACTTAGCTGATTGGCACCCTTGGTGGAGGGTAAGAGACAGCTCAATAATACAGGTAAGACGGGAAACAACTAATGTTGTAGGATATAAAAACCTTGGTTCTCACCTTTTCAGGATGAAGACTTCATAGATACTATCTCTGAGTCTGCATTGCCTGGAGAGCTACAGCTAGGACGTGACCTGATGCTGAAAGACTCTCGGATCTACCACTGGGATATGTGATCCCCTATTGTGGTAGAATCCAAGTCGGATGCTGTTAGAGGGACCTTGTCCGCTTACCTAACAGATCCTTACCACTACCTCTGCAAGGAGCCAAAACCCACCAGACCACCTAACCAAAATACAAAGGGTTAATATTACGACAAAAAGAGGTGCCTCCTGCAACCTCTTTCAGACAACCAAAAACAACAATATAAAATATAGGGGTAACATATAAAAAATTTACACAGGATAAGTTTCAGCTCCCTGCCCCAGCACCGAATCCGCCGATACGAAAGGACCCAAGGCGAAGCATTTATCATATGTGATTTTTTACATCACGTAGTAGTGGTTTGCGAAAACGATTGGCATCTCCAAAAAGTCGCCTCCATCAAGTTCCGCACAGACATATTTTTTTGTTTTTTCTGAATGCAAGCGAAGTTGCGATGGCTCTCACCTCGTGAGCTTTCACTTTCAGTAGTCTAAAATGATCTTCCTTACAGGCAACATGTGCCTCTGTAATAAGGCTTCTCAGAAAAAAGGAAAGAGCATTCTTCGACATGGGCCGAGTGGGTCCTTTACGGAGCACCAAAGCACATCTTGATTAGCCTTAAGTTGTTCCTTCCTCTTAAGGAAATACTTCATAATTCTCATAGGGCAAAGAGTTCTTTCAGGCTCTTCCCCTACTAGAAAAGATAAACTACGAACTTCAAAGCTCCTGGGCCAAGGGCGTGATGGGTTTTCATTCTTTGCCAGGAAACTTGGAAGAAATGAACACACCATAGAATCTTCCTTAAACCCTACATTGCCCTCAATAGCTTGGAGCTCACTCACTCTCTTAGCTGTAGCTAGGGCCAAAAGGAAGATAGCCTTCTTCGTCAAATCCTTGAAAGAGGCTAAGCCAGGAGGTTCGAATCTAGACGATCCAAGGAATTGTAGGACTACGTCTAGATTCCAGTTCGGTACTACATGAGGACGCTTAATGGTTTCAAATGATCTAATAAGATCATGCAGGTCCTTATCATCGGATATATTTAAGCCTCTATGCCGAAATACCGCCGCCAACATACTGCGGTATCCCTTAATAGTTGACACAACCAGATGACATTCTTCTTTGAGGAAAATAAGGAAATCCGCAATTTGGGTCACAGAGGTACTGGAAGAGGAAATGTTCTTCCTCTTGCACCAACGTCTGAAGACCATCCCACTTTGACTGTATACACGCAAGGTGGAAGGTCTCCTCGCTCTTGCGATTGCTTTAGCAGCTGTTGCTGAAAAGCCTTTCGCTCTGACCAAATTTGGACAGTCTGAAACCAGTCAGACTGAGAGCGAGGAGATTTTTGTGGTACCTGTCGAAGTGGGGTTGTCTGAGTAGATCGCTCCTTAGCGGGAGCGATCTTGGAAGGTCCACCAACCATTCCAGTACCTCTGTGAACCATTCTTGGGCCGGCCAAAAGGGAGCGATTAAGGTCATTCTCGTTGAATCGGACTCTACGAACTTCTTGATGGTTAGCCCCAGGATCTGAAGGGGGGAAACGCGTAGACGTCGATCCGTTCCAGTCTAGAGAAGAGCATCTATTGCTACTGCCTCTGGATCTGATATCGGAGAGCAGTAAGGATCCAGCCTCTTGTTCTTTGACGTGGCAAAGAGGTCTATGTGTGGCCTGCCCCATAACTTCCACAGGCTCTGCATACATCCAGATGAAGGGTCCACTCTGTGGGAAGGACCTGATCTTTCCTGCTGAGGAGATCTGCTCTTACATTCCTTTCTCCCTGCACGAACCTGGTGAGAAGCTTGATTCTTCTTTCTTCTGCCCACAGAAGAAGGTCTCTTGCTGTCTCGTACAGGGAGAAGGAATGCGTCCCCCCCTGTTTCCTGATGTATGCCAGAGCTGTAGTGTTGTCCGCGTTGACCTGCACTACCGATCTTCTGACTTTGGGCTCGAAAGCCTTCAGAGCCAACCACACAGCCATCAACTCCTTCCTGTTGATGTGCCAGGCTACCTGTCCCCCACCCAGGTACCTGACACTTCGCTGGTTCCCAGAGTTGCACCCCACCCCATGTCCGACGCGTCGGAGAACAACACCAGGTTGGGGGTCTGTGATTGAAGAGACAGTCCCTTCGCAAAGAGGTTGGGATCTGTCCACCATAACAGATGTTTCTTGATGTCCTGGGATAACGACAGGGAGAACGTCAAATCCTGAGAACGACGACTCCAATTCCGATGAAGAAAGAATTGGAGTGGTCTCAGGTGCAACCTTCCTAGGAAACGAATTGCTCCAGAGAGGAGAGCGTCCCCAGCAGACTCATCCACTCCCTCACTGTGCATACTTCTTTCCCTAAGAAGGTTGTTACTCTCTCGAATCCTCGGGCTATCCTTTCCTGCGAGGGAAAAGCCCGAAAACTCAGAGAGTTCATCTGTATCCCGAGATACACACACTCTTGCTGCTCGGGAATTAGTGATGACTTCTTGAAATTGACGAGAAGTCCCAAAGCCTTCGTCAATTCTAAAGTTATCTTGTAAGTCCTTCAAACAACGATCTTCTGAATTGGCCCTTATTAGCCAATCGTCGAGGTACATGGATATCCTCACCCCTTTCAAATGAAGCCATTGAGCCACATTCCTCAAAATCCCCGTGAACACTTGAGGGGCCGTCGAGAGGCCGAAACACAGAGCCCTGAACTGAAAAATTTTCCCCCCCATCATGAATCTGAGAACTTCCTCGAGGAAGGATGGATCGGTACGTGGAAGTAAGCGTCCTGTAAATCCAAGGAAACCATCCAGTCCCCTGGACGAAGTGCTGCCAGCACTGATGAAGGCGTTTCCATCGTGAACTTCTTCTTTTCTACGAAGAAGTTCAGGGCGCTTACATCCAACACCGGTCTCCATCCCCCTGAGGACTTCGGAACTAGGAAAAGGCGGTTGTAGAAGCCCGATGAAAGATGGTCTGTCACTAGTTCGATAGCCCCCTTCTCCAGCATCTGATCTACTGCTAGATGGAGAGCTTGATTCATGATGGGGTCTCTGTACCTGGCCGTCAGTTCCCTTGGGATGGCCGTCAAGGGAGGTCTTTCGACGAAAGGGATGAGGTAACCTCTCCTCAAAATAGAAAGGGTCCAAGGATCCGCCCCTTTTTGGGCCAGACTTCTGCAAACTCTAAGAGTCTGGCGCCCACCGTTGATTGAAGGACTTGCACGTTATTTGGGGGCCTTAACAGACTTGGCGAAAGTCTTACCCCTTCTTGAAGGTCTACGACCTCTAAACGTAGAGTTTCTTGATGAAGATGCCCCTCGAAAGGGTTCTCGAACACTTGCCTTTTCCTTCTTAGCCTTGGTAGGGAAGGAAGGGCGAGGTTTTCTTGCCGACTGTGCCAAAAGGTCCTGGGTGGCTTTGGCCGAGTGACCTCGAAATGTCCTGCACTCGATGTTTCGGGAACAACTGAGTAGACAGAGGGGCAAACAGCAAAGAAGACCTCTGAGCATGGGAGACCGACTTCGTTAAGAAGGAACAATAAACCGACCTCTTCTTCACGATCCCGGCCCCATAAAGGGAGGCGATTTCACTCGCTCCGTCTCTTACCGACTTGTCCATACAAGCAAAACACACATAAGATCTTCTGGCGAAATTGACTCTGGCACTTCAATTTTCTTGGCTAGGACTCCCAACGACCAATCAAGGAAGTTAAATACTTCTAGCACTCTAAACATACCTTTGAGCAAATGATCCAATTCATTCATTGCCCAAGTCGTCGTAGCAGAGTTAAGGGCAGTTCTCCTTGTCGAATCTACCAGTGCCGAAAAATCCGAATCAGCCGAAGACGGTAGACCCAATCCTAAGGGCTCTCCTGTTTCGTACCAGAAACCAGCGCGTCCTGATAACTTCGAAGGAGGAAAAGCGAACATCGTTTTCCCCGCTTCTTCTTTGGAAGCCATCCAGGAACCAAAACTCCTCAGTGCCTTCTTCATAGAAAGAGTTGGCTTCATCCTCACACAAGAAGAACTCTTCGCTGTCTTCGCCGTTGAAAAAGTGAGTGAGGAGAGGAGGAGCCGTAGGCGTAAGGGAATCCCCAAAAACTTGTAAAAGTAGCTCTGTAAGCTTCTTGTAAGAAGAGACAGCAGCAGAAGTGTTCGGTTCCTCATCCGAACCTTCTAGGACGTCTTCTCGAGGCGAGCGCGGAAGATCCTTATGTGACGAAGGGATCCTAGCAGGAGTTGAGCGAGAGGTTGGAGAACGCCCTCTCTTAGAAGAGTTCACATCCACTGGAGAACGATGAGAAGATCTGGGAAGTCTACGATGAGACTCCCTCTTCGAGGTATACGGAATCTCAGCCGAAGGAGCCTTACATCCTTCATTCACGCAAACCCTAAACAAAACCGAAGTTTTAACTACCGATTCTAGATCAGACATCGTTAAAGAAAATCAAACTCAAAATCAAACCGGTCCACAATCAGCGTATGCCAAGCCAAACAAAGCGAATACGTCACCAAAAGAAGTCCAAATTAACTCCAGGCAAGCGAGAATCGAAAAACTATCGAGAGGAACCGACAACAGTTGTTATCGTTCCCGCGACAGAGAAAAATCTGACAAGCTTACGGGAGTGGTTCGTACATCCGCCACCCAGCGGCGGGTAAGGTAGACCACCTGACCTACCTGTCGCGTGTGCCGCGAGATTTGAAATTCTGTCGGGAACGTCGGAGACTATAGCTAAGTATATATCTGTCAGGGAAGTTCATGTACAAAAATAATGGATGCACATTCTTTTTACCACCTTTATAAAGCACGATAAAACATCATGTTTTGTAGCTTCCACATTAGCATATATTTTTTTACTCCTATCACTTTACACTTACTGAACTTTAGTAAAAAATGGCTGTCTTTCAACATGAATTTATTTCTAGGAATGCCCAACTGAAGCCATTGGTTCGGTGAGGACGAGGTTTTTGTATGAATGGTTTCAGTTAAGTTAGACAATTTAAGACTCATCATTAGAAGGAATAGTATGGGTCAACATGTTAAATACACGTATAATAGAGTGAAATGGTGTCCGAGAAACAGACACCCTTCGTTCAGTTGTAACAGGCAATATGTATAATAGTGACTTTAGACTGTTGCACAGAAATGTCACAGACTAGCCAACAACTTGCATTCCAGTCACTTAAAGAGGCTTTGTCTAGGCTAACCAAATTACCTATTTACACTTAACAGATTATGAATATCTGACAGATCATGTGGTAATTCTACAGTTTAGGGATACAAATTCACTGCACTACGTAAAGTCAAGATCAGCACACACATTTATCAAATGTTTATTGAATCATGGAAAACAATGAAAAAATGAGCAACTTATCTATTGTATAATAAAAAAAAAAAGCAAAGGGAATCTAGGGGGGACCATAAATAAAAACAAACATGTCTTGGGGGTCACAGACTGATGGAATTTTGAGAAAATTGTAAATCTCTGCTTCTGTAAGTAGATACTGTTCATTTTTTCAGATTTACCAAAATGTGCTGCTTAGGCGCACGAGCCCTTACCAGGTTCCTTCATGCTTCCTAAGTGCTCACTCCACAAACACAGTTACGGCTACACTACACTATTCATTCATGGGAGGTGCACAGCTTTATTCCTTTTGTTGGTATTTCTACAGAAGCAATCCGCAGTGGCCTAGACTATGGCAATTGACGTTTTCCTATGTTATTTTACCCACTGAACAAGAATTTAAAGTAATATTTATTCGGACGACTATAATTAACTCCCAAGGGCCAGTACTAAACACGGCGACTCGACCGCCAACCGAAATCGTCGGAAGAACATCAAAACTAATATGGCAGCGATACCAAAACAACAACAAACAATGTAGGGAGCGACTACATATCAGCATATCAGCGACGATCGATTTATGTGTGCTGTCAGTAAGGCCGCAGCGGAACGGCGCTTCGCGCCTTATCCGCATATTTAAAGATTCTTGGCCAGCACGGCATGTACAGCAAGAGGTAATGTTGCGCTGCGCGCGCTAGCCACAGGGGTTACAGTAAGGCTACTTACCGTGGCGGATGACACCTAAAGGCGTTCCTCTTGTAGTCATCCGACAAATAGTAGCTCCACAACACTCTGAGTTTTTTTTGCTTTAGAATGAAATTATGTCTTTGAGCCTATTCAATCACAACTTCTTTACCACCACTAGACAAATAATGATAAAATTCACCGTAATCCACATTGCACTGCAAACAATCGGTAGGAAATCGAAGGTCTCTGTCAAAATTAATGCCAGAAGGGCCAGCCACTGCCTCTGCCATAGGTACAGGAAGACAAAATGCTGTTTTTTGCTTCATTATTCGAGTATTCAGTCAAACAAGGATACCAGTGGACACTGGACAGGTAACTTTATTACTCCACTGAAATGCTAGTGAAACTTAGTTTTCGACTAAAGTCGTTCGTAATTGGTTATGAAATCCATGACGTCATAACGATGTCACACCTCTCAGCCAATAATGAGTAACTGGAACTGCTTTTGTTTGCGTAAGAAAGTAAGTTAGAGGGCTCATTAAAAGTAAACATTACCGTAGAGGAAACACCTCTCCCGACTTAGGAAAAATTCGAGGTAAAATCTTATCAAGCTCATTTAATTCCACCCCGTTCAATCTCTCGTATAATGACTATACTTTTTATATTGCTTTTCACATGCTCTTTCCATGTATGTGATTATTTATTTTAATATCCAGTGCGGAGTGCTTCTGAAATATTACCTTTAGTACTGGCCCCTGGGGGTTAATTACAGTCGTCCGAATAAATATTACTTAAAATTCTTGTTCAGGAGGTAAAACTCCATAGAAAAACTGCAACTGCCATACTCTGGGCCACCGCAGATAGGTACACTAGATCTACCCTTTTGTTTTTTTACAATCTCTACTACTTCTGAAAGCAGATAAGCTGCTAATTTTTTAGCAAATATACTTCCGTTTGCAGATCTGTCAAAAGGAGAAATTGAAAATAAGAAAAAACCTGAACATACGTGCAAGGGAGCAGTGAATTTGGACCCCTAAACTGTAAGCTTACCAATCCTACATCATATGTCCTTCGATAGTAAAAATATGGTTGTTATAAAGTGTGCTTTAAACATTTCTAATTTCTAATGTTCATTTCTTTTCTTGTAAAGCTTTATATATACCAGCACCACTAAACTTGCCCCACTTCATACTAGGCTAATCATGATAAGGAGACTTACGACCACAACATAAAATCACCAAAAATTTCAAATATATAATGGTTTCAAGTAAAACAATACCCAAAATTCTCCCAATTTTTCGTGAGCATGACATAGGCTAGGTAGGTAAAGAGGTCTAGCTAATCTTAACAACTAGGGTAAAATACCAAATAGTAGCCACCTGGCGGCCAACTCTACCACAGCGTGACCACCTTCCAGAAAATTGGAAATTATGGCCTTAATTTGTGACTTGGGAGAAAAAACTTACTTCGAGTGGAAAGTAAGAGGTCTCGAGATGTTGCTTCCACAGACGCTGGCTCCTGACTAATGTCTATCCTGGGTTACAGGACGTGTTAAAGTACTTTTTCAGGAAGGTAGTCGTGCTACACCCTACGTAGAAAGGATTAGGCTAGGGCTTCCCTAGCATAGACCCAACCTATAAGTAATGTTCTGGGACGACGTCCATTACAACCATAAACAGTATTTCTACAGAAGCAGTCCGCACGGACTGCAAGGAACGTAACCGCGGATACGACATCCACTAGGGATTGGGGGCCGTCCAATGTATTTCGCCGTGTTTAGTACTGGCCCCTGGGGGGTTAATTACAGTCGTCCGAATAAATATTACTTAAAATTCTTGTTCAGTAGGTAAAACTGCATAGAAAAACCGTAACTGCCATCTAGTCCAGGCCGCCGCGGATAAGTACCCTAGATCTACCCCATAAACTTGTAAGTACCCTAGATCTACCCCATAAACTTATGAATGGAAAAAAGGTATAGATCTAAGGTAGCAATCAGACAGGGGCTGTTCGACTAGGTTAGGCTAGTCTCCCCTTGAATAGGAAACCCACGTAGATACTAAACCCCTACGCCTGTTATAATTCATCAACGGCGGAAAATACCGAAACCAACTTAAGTTTAATAGGTAAAAGATCTTGAGAGAGAGAGAGAGAGAGAGTTACTACTTAACCTAGCTCGGCTAAGAAGAAGAAGGGGGAGGCTGGCAGCAGCTAACCTAACACAGCCTTGAACTGGAACCCACCTTTTGACAGCTGCGTTATATCAGACAAGTACACTATTCTGGGCCACTCACCTTTCGATCTGCGATTTCGGGAGTCGCCGGGTCGAAATCGACACCGAAATTAACAAATCACATCCACGGATAAGGAGCGCGACGGTCGTGCACTGAAGGGAATTGTCCCACTTAAATTCGTACCCAAATGCAATTGGTGATGATCGCATAGGAGCCTATGTTGGTTCGAAGCGGCTTCGGGACGTTTCGAAGCACCAAAACAAAGATTTCGTAACTCTCTCTCTCTCTCTCTCTCTCTCTCTCTCTCTCTCTCTCTTCTTTCTTTCTCTCTCTCTCTCTCTCTCTCTCTCTCTCTCTCTCTCTCTCTCTCTCTCTCTCTCTCTCTCTCTCTCTCTCTCTCTCTCTCTGTTCTACGCCAGTTTTAGTAGCCATCAATCAATCAATCTCCCTTCCCAAAGGTATATTACAATAATCATTTCATAAACAAAACAATAGAACAATATGCAACAATAACAAATATTCCCAACTCTCTCTCTCTCTCTCGTCTCTCTCCTCTCTCTCTCTCTCTCTCTCTCTCTCTCTCTCTCTCTCTATCTGGTGGTAATTGTCATTTCATAAATAGGAAATGATATGCAACTCACGTAGGCAAGCTGAACAGATCTCAACACAGGGTGATAAGAGCGGCAATTACTCGCAAGTTGAATGTGTCAATATTTACGTTCAGCATAACAATAATTTCTGAATCGGAAATGGGATTTGGTAACTCATGCAACTCTAAAATGTAATTTGAATATGATTCTTGTAGGATAAGCGCTATATACAACAACAAAGGTCATTTGGCAATTATATATATATATATATATATATATAATATATATATATATATATATGTATATGTATATATATATATATATATATATATATATATATATATATATATATATATATATATATATATATATATATATAATTTCACCATTATAAAGGGTTTCATTAAACTCTTGGTTTTAAGCAAAGCTTTTGAGATGAAGCTGTTAAAGCAATGTTGTTTTAACCCTGTTTGAAGGCACCAACTACTTAATTTGCTGCTTAGTATTCAACAATGGCAAAATATATTTTATGTTACTCAATGCTGTTTTAACCCTGTTTGAAGGCACCACAATAGTCCAATTACCAATTACTTAATTCTTTGCTTAGTAGTCAACAATGGCGCAATATATTTTAAGCGACTGAATCCATTATCCCATTTTGGCACGGGGGTCGAACGCCGCAGAATCTTGCTCAGTAGGTTTGCTTACAACTGACATGACACGTGTTTTAGGAAATATAGACGTCATAATGACAGTTTTAGTTTAAATAAGGAGTTGAAGCAAAGTTGCGTAAGTCGCCATAGCTGATAAATATCTTGATGATTAGACTAAATGTCGGAAATCAGAGAGAGGTCAGTTGACGCCGGTGCAAGGTTGTCGGATGAGAAAAATGAGTTATTAGGAACACAGAATAGCTGATGCTTGCCGGTAAATCAGTACTGATTTGGGATAGTGAAGAGAAAATAAGGGAATAATGAGATTTTAAAGTGTTTTCGAAAGGAGAAAGTTCAGCCAAGAGTAAATGCAAGTAAGAATTGAGATTTGGAAATGGGTCAACGAATGCTAACATATGGATGACGGTATAGACTGAAAGCGTTTGGTTCATATAGGAATGTGTGAGCAAATCTAACAAACAGCAGTAAGATGACAGAGAAAAGGTAGTTCACAATATAGAGAAATCAAGATAGGTAGCAGGGTGTTTACAAAAAATTGGAAGGAACTTCGGGTTCGATGAAAAGCATGGTTGGAATGTGTGAAAGGATCGTAGAGCCAACATTGTCCTGTGAAAGTGAAGTTTGGATGATAAATACAAATAAAAAGGCGATTGAAGCTGTAGACATGAATAACTTGGGTAGTATGTGGGACTTGATAAGAACTGGAATGGTGAAAAATAAGAAATACACAGAAGTATCAAACAGGTCAGCTTGTGTGAAAGGAGTTGGGGATATTTGATCTGGTTCCATCATGTGAAAAGAATGGAGGGTCGCGGACGATGGGATGGTTAAGTGTTCAATTCAGAAATGTTAGGCGGAAAGGGAGAACAAGACCTAGAAAATATTCGATAGAGTGGAAGGAGTATTTAGTAGGAAAGGACTAAATATCCAGGAGTGGCAAAGATATGAGCAGTTGATGGTGATGAAGTTAATTTGGGCTGCAGGGTTTGACAAGCTGCTGCTAGGCCTTTGTTGTAGGTGCAGGATGAGGCTAAGGCTGTAGAATTGTTGTACCGGTTTTCCTTTGGAGTCATATTGTGGTTGGGGAAAAGACCTAGCGTTGAAATTTAATAAAAACAATGGGCACGGTGCTTCACTCGAACGAAGAAATTCATTCTGTCGACATTTTTATATTACAGCCAAGGTTGAGGGTGGCGGTGGTTCTAGCTATGTATGAATGTGTATTTGGGCAAATTTTTTTGGGTTTATGTGTGTATGTCTGTGTCTATCTCCCTCAAAACTGTTGCAAACTTATTCCCCATGTGGAATTTTTCGCGTGAACTTTAGTGTGTACCGTATAGTTTGAATAGTTGTTGCATTCTGGGTCAAAATTTTGATAGATATTGCAAGTTTTCATTAGCTTACATAAAGTTCATATCAGCTCATATGGTAAACCTTATTACTCTTGCATAGATAATATCTATTAGTGTTTACATTTATCTTGTTTACATTTATCTTGTTTTTAATATTGGCCGTCCAGCTTTTATATTTATTTTTAAAACAAACCTAGAAAAAGGTTGGTTATAAAATTTAGTCATATCCTTCCGTTCACAAATCCTCTTACATTCTTATCAGATTGTTGACAATATAAAGTGTATTACGTAAAACCTTCACAGGGACTTTGACTGGTGACTCAATTTTTATCAAAAGGAATAACAGTATTTGCAGGAAAGTTTTCACTCAAATCCCATCCTGCCATCCACGCCCCATGACACAACTGTTCAACAGCACTTACGACTGCGATACTCTCCTTTTCGTCTGTAACGCCTCGTTCGAACTGGTCGAGTCACGAGGATATCCAAAGATCTACTTTTAAAATATAAGGAATAAAAAAATAATAAAAAATAAAAACTATAATGCATTTCTGGCTAACAGGCAACATTACGTGGAGTTCGCTTCATAAAAATGATTATGCATTCCTTGAAAGTATGATTAAGATCTATAACGCAAGAAGAAGAAGCAGAAGAAGAAGAAAGAAGAAGAAGAAGAAGAAGAAGAAGAACAACAACAACAACAACAACAACAACAACAACAACAACAACAACAATAAGAAGAAGAAACATTAATACTGTTCTTAGGTATGGAATAAATGGCATGATGTAATGAAACTGGCAAATTGACGAGGCATAAAAAATGAGAGAAGGTAGATGAAAGGAAGATTATCAATCAGGTGGTGTATACCCGAAATTCTTTTCATGTATCAAAAGTCACATTCTTTGCTGTATTCGTGCGAAGAATTCTTAGAGAGAGAGAGAGAGAGAGAGAGAGAGAGAGAGAAGAGAGAGAGAGAGAGAGAGAGAGAGAGAGAGAGAGAGGTTGGGGGAATTCATTTGTTCCAAATATCTTGACTTATTTTTCTTTTTTTTTATTTAGAGCACATTTAAATCTAAATTTCAACTCCTCTTAGAGAGTATACCGCTATCTCACAATATATTAGTTAGCCAATTAATACTATCCGTTTTCTTTGATGCCCGTGTTTATGTTTATTTAAAGCTTCGTTCAGTGGTTCGTGATTCGTTACTATCTCAGTGGTTTGCTCGGAATGAATTAAAGAGCTCGAATCGTATGCTCTTATTTTTTCTTTTAATGTAGGGTTGAAGCTACAGTGCCACTTCTTCTAAAGCCATGCAATAATGTAAGTTACGACAGTTATATGATAGTTGTAAAAAAGAGAACAAATACACTTAGTTTCCTAACACCTGGAAATAATTATATAAAAAATTAATCGTCCGTCACACATGTGCGTGCCATTGATCATACTTTCTATAGAAGGTAAAATGATAAAATTCTTATTTGACACTTCTGAGATCAAAGTAATTTGTGTGCAAGACTTTTATGATGCGGTACTAGTTTGTATGGTAGATTAACCGATAACTAAAATTTAAAACTTAATGATTTAGGTGATTTGTTTACAATTTTCCATTTACTCAAAACATACGCGTCAGGCTCGCCTCCTTATGCTCGAACCTGTTCAAAGAAACGAGAGCGCATCGTAAAATACTTCTTTGTCGTTAAGCAATACCCATTTCGGGAGAAGGTAATTTCAAGCCAGTTCTCTGACTCTGAGGACCGTCCTCTACTCCTCGTCCAAGACATTCCGGTTGTGAACTTATAATACAGGTTTCCAAGCAGCAAATTGCGAAGCATTCTTGAAACCAATGAATGGAATAATGTACCGTGAAGTCATTACTACTTAGTCGATAAGCATAATAATTGTGTCAGGTCAGTGAATGTTGCTTTTCTGTTGTCATTTTACCACTTCTGTGATTAAATCGTGATTTGCATTTTGCAAAACCCGTTCGGAGTGACGTTATAAACCAACAGAAAGCGGAACGGCCAGAAAAAAGAAGAAAAAAAAAAAAAAAAAAAAACTAGGTTAAGCGACGAGCGGAAATTACACGACGTTATAAGTAAGGCCTAGAGAAAACTGTCATGGTTTCAAAGAAATAAAATGTTCTAACGTAACTATTGTTTTTTGTAATTGTTGTTGTCTATAAGCAGTGAGCTCAAAAATTAAATGCGCGCACACATACGAACGTCTTTGCAAACGCATCTCAACATTGATAATCATTAAAACGACATTGTTTGATAGTCGTGCACCTAATCTCTAAATTTTCGCTCAATATTTGGATATGGTTATGGGAGTTTTAGATTTACGTGTCTGAAAAAAACTGTCGTGAATTTCTTTAATATTTATCATTTGTTAAATTTATTTATCACGTGTAGATGAAAAAAAAAAAAAAAAACTAGAGAATCTGGATAAAGGTACGATTCACATTGTGTCTGACTCGGTTACGTCACATTAATTGATGCTCCGGACTGAAAGGAAATCAAACTTGCGAGAAATTGAAAGGAACCTGGTAGGAACTGGGCAATCAGCAGACAATGCATTACTGCTATTAAAAAAAAAAAAATGACGCTGTTGTATTTGCTACTTGGCTAATACCTGCAGTTTGGCGATCGACTCTGCTTAGGAAGCGTACAAAAGAAATTCTATCGCTCCTTCAGGCACTTGGGGAAGAAGGCTTCTCCATATTTTAGAATGGCGTATAAGAGGACAGACACTTCAATTCAGGGGAGCAATGACGAGTAAGAATTATTATTTATTATTTTTTTTAATTTGTGAAGTCGGAACAAGACTTGCAATTATGGTTTGTCTATAGGCAGGTAAATTTGTTCTGTTAGATTACTACATGTTGGAAAGACAGAATATCAGTGCAACAGAAGTAGCTAATGAAATAGATATATATTAATGAGTGTAAAGGAGAGAAAAGATAACTGTTTCACTCCACACGGAGCAAACATGTTGTCACGAGCACTACAGGAAATTAGGAATAGCTGTGTCAAGTCCTCCAAGGAAACCAGTGCTTCTAATCAAAGATAGCTTTCATAGGTATACTATACACCCTGGGGAGAACATTTTGGAAGACAAATGCGTGCATAAGTTTATTTATTTATTTATTTTCCCCAGAATTTGACAAAAAAGTAGGATGTTTCGGTGATATGAGAAAATGCTGTAATAGACGCTAGCTGTCACTGCTTCCCCCGAAGTTTGTTTGTATGGTGCTTTTACGTTGCATGGAACCATTGGTTATTCAGCAACGGGACCAACGGCTTTACGTGACTTCCGAACCACGTCGGGAGTGAACTTCTATCACCAGAAATACACATCTCTTGCTCCTCAATGGAATGGCCTAGAATCGAACCCACGACCACCGAGGTGGGACGCTAATACCATACCAACCACGTCGCTTAGGCGCTCTGCCCTGGAAGTGAAATGTATTTAAATGGTCAATGACTTTAGAAACAGGAATGTTTGTGCTTAACCATTGAATTGATATTTTCTTTACCCGACACAAATATATGGAGAGGTCTTCTCTAGAATCATGTCTAAAAACATCGATTTTTTTTTTAAAGATGGACACTGATTTACCCTGCTAAGAAAAAAGAAAGAAACTATAAAGTACTGAAAATTACTTTATTTTTTTAAAAGATGTATGCCCATAAACATTTAAGTTGTTATTGTTATACCTTATCAAGCTCTTATAAATATGCTATAGTAAGATTTTTGCACATTTCAGTCACACTTTGCTTAAAAGATAAAAGCTATTATACAAGAGCAACATTGGCCTCAATTCAAGGACTTTATATGTTTTAACGTTGATAGGCATAGCGAAGGAGGGATTGGTCTCATGAAATATATCCGAAATCAACCGCTATATTACCTAATATACTTCGTGATGTAGTGCATCGTGCTTTTCCAGGGTAATTGTTACTGTTAGATCTAGCTGACCTAATTTCTGGCAAACGCTCTGATTACTTGAAGTTGTTCAATGGTAATCTACATAATTTAATGCTTCTCGGCGTCGCGTAATCAAACGGTGTAACAATGTTTTGCTTTATTGTAGCTCCAGTTTCATCTGTCCTTTTGCTGTAAAGACAACTGTTATTTTTGATCCTCACAAAACAGCTCCATGAGAAAAATGTTTGAAATGTGATACCATAGCTAAAAGGGGGAAGTTTGTAATTAATTCAATAACATATAATACAATGCTGTACAGTGTATGTTAACTGACCATATTATTATGACCTAAATCTTGATTTTATAGAAAATGGATCAAATATATTCATAGAAAACGTTACAGCCCACGTCTAGGCATTGACGCTTGTAAAATGATATTTTAAATAACTTTTATTCAAACATCCCATTAATCTCACTAGCCTAAATAGTTAACGAAGTATGTGATTTTACAATTTTTTGTGAATTACCACCAGTTTTCAAGATAAAAACATTTCCACGTAAACAAACCTACTATATATGTACTTGACATTTTTGTTTAAATACATGCAACAAGCATCTTATGTACTATAGGCTAGATTTTCTCATCGGTCGTGATAAGGGTATTTACAATCCCAGAGTTTATGACGTCATGTGTTGTGTTATACAGTTCCTGAAGTTTAAGTTTGACCTGTTACTGGTATTAGGCTAGTTTTCTAGATAGTTTGAAGCTTGAACACAGTTTCAATTTAGAAATGCATCTAATCGTATCTTAAAGTCACTCGGTTTACGAATGTTAACTGCATATGCTTATCGGAGACTGGACGCCCCTGAGGAGGCAAGAAAGAACTGAATTTATTGATTTGTCATAGGAACTAGGTTATGTTTGGCATGCAGGGTACGGCTAGGCTAATGGAAATCTATACGGAAAGTATACATTCTATAAAAGGACGTGACAAGCACTTCTATTCGTTTTCGTTGTCGATAGGGCCAGTACGGGTGGTTACTTATTTCGACCGCAGATGTCGGATTTCATTCTTTTTCTCTGTGATTTTCACACACTCGTAAAACCTGTTTCCCATCGAAGGCATTCATTATATGTGGGCAACTGGCATCGTCTCCTAAGAGTCGATTTATTAAAAGGTCAATAGAGCCAGAAACCTGATACAATTTTCTGACGTAGGTTCGAACAAAAAGAAGATGAAGAAAAAGAAGCGCAAAGGATCGAAGGGCAAAGCTTCATGCCTTAGAAGGAAGAAAGGTTAAAGAGTAAGAAAATGGCAGCAAGAAACGAAAACCTTGAAGCTTGCAGACTCTTGATGATAGGAGCGGTGAATCACATTCAAATCACAAAAACCTAAGAAAAATATGCGTTTCACGCTGAATTCTCGAATGTACAAATTGCAAAATTACTTCGTTTTTTATATGATAATTATTATTTCCTTAAAGGAAATCACTTGACCAGTATAATTTTTGAGGTACGTAGCGTATAGTGTGTGTGTGTGTGTGTGTCAGCTTGAGGGAAACTACACTTCGTAAACCAGTTCATTAACGTGAGTTTTATTTTTTTAAATATTATGCTCTAAGACTATTAAATTGTAAATACTGCAAATTCACAACGATTACCAGAATCTAACTTAGATTTCAATGAGACGATAGATTTTTTTCGTTAAAATTCGCCTCCATCTTTTGGATGGCTTATTATGACGTAATTTTGCTGAAAATTCGATGAAATTTGTTGGGTCTTAATTCGGTGTTTTGTGGTTCAAAGGTGAAAATATCTTCTAGTAAAAATTTCGTTTAACGTTTTTTTTCTTTATTAAGAAGCCTGAATTCACAAGGAATTATTTCTTTTGGTAGTCTAATGTCTCCTCCCATCGACAATTGAAAAAAGCATCGACATACGAACAGTGATTTCAGAGCAATGGTGGTGTGTTTTGAACTAACAAATCATCGGATACGATTATTTGATTAATAGACCAGTCTTATCGACTGCAGTTTATGAGCGGAATCCGATAAAACCTGACAATTTAATATAGAAAGTCATTCACTCTTATTCTTGTGTTTTAATTGAAAGCAAGGCTGAGAGGGAAAGGAAAGTTTCAATTTAAGAAATCATTTGTTTATATTTCCAGTATTATGTTTGTGTGTGATTGCACGATGGACAGAAGGTGAAATCGATGAGAGAGAGAGAGAGAGAGAGAGAGAGAGAGAGAGAGAGAGAGAGAGAGAGAGAGAGAGAGAGAGTTCATTTATGCTCATCTGATTTTTGTTTCAGATTTTTCTTTTTTGTTTTAGCTTATCAGTGTAGGAATTCATTGCTTAGAGCAGAATAAGAGTGAATGACTTTTCATATCAAATTGTCAGGTTTTATTGGTGATTCCCCTCATTACCTGCAGTTGATAAGACTGGTCTTTTCATCAAAAAATCGTAGCCAGTGATTAACTAGTTTTTTTTTTTTTAACTCTTCACTTGTGATAAGTTCTCTCTGGCGTGAAGTATAAACACAGACGATTCTGCAATACTTTTCTTTTCCATTGCACAACCACAATTAAAATCATATAGTCGTCGTATTCATTAACTTTTCTTTTAAGTTTCTAAAAGCAGTAGTTTGTTTTTGTTCATGATAGCAGTCAGTTTCCTCTTTCATAATATTCAAATTGAGCCAAATTTGTACCTTTTTTGCCGTATCAGTAAATGAAGACGATATAATTACCAATCATTATTTTTTAAAGATCGATCTAACGGAAACGATACAATAATGCAAGTGAATGGTCATTGCTTTGTACGCACGATGACGGTTTTTTTTTTTACCTTCTTCGAAAGACAACTTATACGTTACCAGAACTGAGTGAAGGCTGATCAGTATAGACCTAAATCAGTGCATAGCATTAGCATCAATCCGCATACTATTTTGAAAAAGTGAGCGTTGACTCTAACATATTCCGAAATGTGCATTTAGGTTGTTATGCAAAAATCATCGTCCATAGTTTTTCCAGTGTGTTTTTCATTTGCAGATAGAAATGAAAAAAAAAATAGAATCTAGGGTTTCTCTCGACCGATGCATTTGATTATTTCGTCTAATGCAAGAGGGTTTCTGTTTTCTGCAAACGGATAATAGTTCATGGGGGATTTACGCAAGAGGTTATTCTACACAACAAGGGTACTTTGTGTTTAATTGTTGCAGGCACAATGTATTTACATGTGCTTTGGTGACAGTCGCTGTGCGCTGACCCTTGGCTAATAGTAGAGTATTTTTAAACATGACGGCGTTTTTCTGCAAGGGCAGCGAACCGTTTGTTTACTCTTCGTTAAAACTTGAATCGAGTCTATTTATAGTTTTTTAAACGTTTTACGCTGATGAAACCTGGTAGATTTAAACCTCACGTATTTTCCAACATTGTCAATTAGAAGCCTTCATTTGTTCCATTTGACCTTTTGAGTTTAAATCTTGCCGGTCAATCCTGGTTGCTGCTTCAGTGTTGCCAAAGCATTTTGAGGAAATTCCTCGAGATATTTCTTGGTATGTGATACAAATTTAAAGGCATTGGCAGCTATGAGTGAAAATGGAGGAAGTATTTTATCATTACTACCATTCCTCAACGTTCACCTTTTTAAAATGCTAATAGCAAGATAATCACAATAAATTTTCTCGTGATCAGTTTCGAATTGAAGGAGAAACTCTGTAGTCCTTGGAGTTGCGATTCCAGCGTCCTTTGGATAACTAATGCCATACTGTAGACAGTTTCAGGTGACGTCACGATGCCTAATTATTCAGTAAGTTCTTATATATATCTGATATTCAGAACGGCGATATGTGTACTTATTAAAAATTTGGCTTTAATGATAAACATGATTTGTGTGGGCAGGCAACTGACACGCCGAACAATGTGACAGCCTTTGCCTATCGTCGTAATACATCAATGCTGCCTACCACTTACCATAGGTATAAACAAAAATACAAATGTTTTGTACAGTTCGAGATGACGTCACGGTGCCTGGAAACAGGAAAAGTATTAGAATCATCGTTTATTTTTAATGAAATAAGCATTAATTTTTAAAAAATCACCGTAATGACAGAGAGTCTCCCAATATTCTAGAAGCCATTGCGTCTACGTAAATTGTTTGGCAATGCCTATCGTAAAAGCTAACTGTGGCATACCGCTAATATAAACAATAATAAGACCGATAAAACCGAAGAATGTATCCTATAAACAGTTGCTGGTGACGTCATGGTGTTTACAGAGGCAGCAAATCCAAAAATAATTAAGTGATGAATAGCCTGACAATGAGGAAATCAAGTGAATGATCGATATCGGAATTTTCTGTATATCATCCGTTTTCATATACAGAAAATTCCGAGTCGGTAAACGTCCTGTAATTTTACTTACCATATTGTCAGCTCCTGCCTACCACTAAAATAAGCAGAAACAGTAACATTGTGTCCTAAATATACTTTAAGATTACTGATTTAATCTCATGGGTATAAAGAATTCACATATATTAACTGCTGGATTTGTATGTCTCGTCCAAACAGGAAAGTTTCTCCTGCAAAAGAAAGAAAGAAAGAAAAAAATAATTCATGAAACTTTTACACAATGAAGTTTCTCTATAGTTATCGTTCACAGTTAATTTTAATTTGACTGACATATTTTTAAACGTGACTTTTTATTTTTTTTTAGGATAGCCAGCCATTAACTCATAGTGAACACGATTCGAGCCAGTAATTCTTTTAATTACCTTTTAATCTGGCGAAATGTAATAAAGGTTTACCCAATGAATTAATTTCTGCCAAATTGAAAGCATTAATTTTGCATCATATGAACTTTCAAAATTCTTTAAATTTCGTATTGCCTTAAGTGCTGCCAAGTTAACTGAGAAAATTCCTAGAGACTTTTTTGTTTTGGGGAGTTCTTGGCGTAATAGTGAAGACTCGGGCATATCTTCTTAAAAGGAGAAACTTTTCTGCGAAAAGCTATCATCCACTTGAATATTCCAAATTTTCATTGCTAATAGCAATAAAAATATAATAATTTTTTCAAATGATCGCTTCCGAATTAAGGTAGAGGCCCTGTAATCCATGGAGAGCACTGTTCCATAATCCTTGGTGTAACAAACGCCATCCTATAGACTGTTTCAGATGACGTCATGGTGCAAGAGACTTCGGCAAATCTTTGCATTCATCGGTCGTTTTCAATTATACAATAATCAAAGTTTTTATGCCATAGAACTGCTATTTATGAATGACATTATCTATTCATGTGGGAAAGTAACATGGCCAGTAATGCGTCCAGTCGTTGCCTACCGTGGTATGTAAATTCAGTATACTACGGACATGAAAAAGTAATAAAAACAAAACTTTTTGTGCAGTGCAAGGTGACATCACGATGGCTAGGAAACCGGTCAAGTATATCAAGCTTCGTTTATGTTTTAGTGCTATTCCCTCGATTTTATTATATATATTTCCTCATGAGATGAAAAGGATCCGAAAAAAAAAATTGTCAGACAAAATTTTTTGCCGTTGACTACCTTCTAGATAAGGAGTGGCCCACTATGAATGATAGTCACATTGAAGAATGTTTATTAGACCGTTCCAGATGACGTCACTTTGTTTACCGAGGAGCCAAATGCGTGAATAATGATGAATCATCAGGCAATGAGTGCACGAATTGAATAATAAAGCAGAATTATTCTGTATATAAGAGAGAGAATAGTGGATTTTGAAAATTTATTTATAGTAGTCAATCCTGCTTTTGCTTTGTATTATTTTATCTTATTTTTTCCTTTTTTTGACAGACAACTCTTTCGTAATCATAACCGTAACTGGGGCTGAGTGGAGGCGGAACTAAGGATATGGATACAGTGAAACAGTGCAGCGCTGTTAACTTTGATCTTTGAATACCGTCCTTAGTGCCTTCGGGATTATCTGCTCTTTTCAGTTGCTTTACGAAAATCGCCGACTACAGGTCTTCTAAGGATGTGTTAGGTAAGCACTTGGACTATTTATTAGTCTTTAAAACTGTAAATTCTTCATTTAGGAACCTTCATTCAGGTCAAGTTGTCCAGGTATTTGCTAGTGACTCCATCTCAGAGAAACAACAGTCAAATTCTTGAGATTCGTTGGTTATTTTCAATTACAAATGCTTATTCACAATTAGCAGCATTTTATCGACGGAAAAAGGATTCAGAAATGAGTCGGCTGATAAAATTTCTTAAACACGAGGCGAACGTAAATTTGTAAGGAAATTTCTCGTATCTTTATCCTTGCGGAAATTCCTGCCTATCACTTCACACAAACAGTAATTCATTCTCAAATGTACTACGGGAGTAAGATTTGGGGTTCCTGAATTGTTGTTGTAGCTATGATAAACCTCAAATAATTCGACTGTTAGATTGTTTTATTCTGTCTAATACAAGGTTTCCCATTTCCACAAAAGAGACCTCATATATATGTTTTTCATACGGGGATATTCGTTTCATAATCATCACATGCACAATTTACTTTCCTAGTGTGGTTGTCGATCAGAACATACTACTCGGCGAGGGGAGTATTTTTTTTAAACATATTTTCTTTTACTTCAAAGCATGAAGTCATAATTTCTTATAAAATATTTTACGTTGATGAATCGGATTGTATACTTTCTCATTTCTCTTGACATTGTCAAACGGAAGCGTTAATTCTCACCAAATGTATCGCCAATTCTTTGAAGTTCGCTCGACAATTCTGGCCGCAGTTTCGCTGTTCATATGTCCCGCCATAAGTGTTGCCAAAGCCGACTGAGTCAATTCCTCGACAGACTTTGGAATTTGGAAGGTTATTGAGGATTCGGACAGCCATGCTTAAAATTAATCAATATCTTATTATATGTTCCATTTATTGAAATGTTTCAATTTCTTAATGCTTTCAGAAAGATATTTAATCTAACTTTATTTGATCAATTCGGACGCGTTAGAAATTCTGCAATCCTTGGAGTTGGCATTCCAAAGTTCTTGGTCTGAGAAACACAACTCCTTAGACCGTTTCAGATGACGTCACGACGCCCTCACATTCGACGTATGCTTATACTCGTCAGTTATTTTTAATGACAGAAACGTTAATTTTCTTTTACATATCTTAGAATTGATATTAATGATAAACATTTTTCATGCTCGTAAGAAGCTACATAACAGGGTAAGGAACGTTACAAGTTTTCACTTTTCAAGATACTTAAATGCTGCCTACCACCGTCATAAACAGAAACAAAACTTTTTGGACAGTCTAAGGTGACGTCATGATTCCTCGAAAACTGTGATGTTCATGGAATCGACGGTCATTTATTTTATGCAGTTTTCGATCGTTCCATGATATAATATTTGGCTTTTATGATGACAAAAGTTTGAAAGTACGAGAAGAAATTATGTCCGACAACTTTAGGTACCCTTGACTAATGTCATGTACACTGTTGCCTACCAATGATGTCCATAGAAAACGAGTTTGAGACTTAAAGACCATAGATACAGACTTTTAGAGTGTTTCTGGTGACGTCACGTTGGTTTATGAGCTGGCGAATTTTTAGATGTATTATGAGTTAATCTTCAGACAATCCATATGTAATAAAGAAATTTTTGCCTACCACCGGTAGAAAGCAAATGACGTAATATTCATCAAAGACACAAGTATTCATGAAAGGAGAAAAGGCTGCTGCCATTAAAAAATTAAGTTTTTTTCATTATTGTATTATTATACAGTTAAGTAATATACTTTGTAGTTAGATTATTCATTGGATGATGGTACCAGATGCTCTAAGGTAATAGTATTACTAATACCCTTTGGTTCCTGCTATGGAGCTGAAACAAACATTATACAAACTGCCAGGTGTTGTGGTCTCGGCATAGGATTGATTCAGGTAGAGTCAGTATACTTTTTTGTTTCCCAAAACATTGGCTTAAGAGAGGTATCTGAATGCTGGGTCTACTCTCAAAGCATTGTCCTTGATCCAAGCGTCCATCTGAGCATCGAGCTCCGGCGGGAGTTGCCCTTTCGAGGAACCCACTTCCCCTTTGTGCAAGAAGGATCCTTGTAAACCCTGGATGTTAACCACCATTGTAGGATGATCCTTCATGTTGTTGAAGCTGGTGAGCTCTGCTACCCTGAGGAATGAGTCATCATTATAGTGATTAATTTATATCCCTGATCTTTACTGTGCTTATTTTGTCAAGAAGTTTAATTGACCAGTCAAGCTTGTTTTAAAAATGACCTTAAATGTCTAGCACCTAAATAAGTGCTTTATCTCTATCACTTCAACCAGCTAGTTTACCTCTTCAGCTGCTCTTCAGTAAGGCTCGTTCCCAAAAACTGACTCAGCTTCTTAAGTTCAGCCATGATGTCCGCTTTCATATCCTCGTAGAACATGATGTGCAAATTGGGATGGTCCCTCCTTTTCCAAGCCTCATTGACGTGATGCCAGTAACTGCCATATGTTACATTGCCGGTCATGAAGTTCTCGGCCATGTACTGAATCGTGGCTTGCTCTATCTTGATGAAGTGCATGTATCGGGAAAACATGTTGTCCTTTGGGTGGCGCATCACGTAAACGACCTGCCAGGAAGAAATGTCACGTGTAGTTAGGGAATATAGGGACTTTAGAAAGAAAATGAGAAGGGAATTGATGAGGCAGAAGCGCAGGATAGAACTACATGGAAATGGCTTATCCGAAACGGCGACCCCATATAAAAAAGGGGAACCAGCTGGGAAGAAGAAGAAAGAAAATGAATGAAAAAGAACTCTAAACTTAGAAGACAATATTAGATTAAAGTACTAAACAGTTTTAGACAAATACTAAACTACTTGTATGTTGTAAAATAAAATGATAAAATGGTGAGTTTAAACAGTGTTGTTTCGTAGCCAGATGCTCGTCATCATGATATTCCTGCCCAATAATAGGCCTACAGAAAGAGGTCAACTACAGAGGAAGACAGGCTCAGTGTTTCACCAGAGTAGTAAATCCATTTAGTTCATGGGTGAACTGTCACGGTGGTCCACTAACTTTACATTTATCTAAGATATTAGGGTTGTGAAGATTAAATGGTAGATGACTCCATAACAAGCGACGCCCCTTCTCCAGGGCTGCCAACTGCAAGACTGGTCCGTCTTCTTCTCTGGCTTCGGGACGCTTGGCTCTCAGCCTTTCCATGTAGTCTTTTTCCGATACGTCGTGAAGAAAGTCCTGGAAAGTTGTAGAAATTCTTGGTGTACTTACTATGAAGACGAAGCGTATTATTATCATTGTATAAGACATTAACTGCTGATAGGATAAGAGATAAGAATTTGTCAGTGAGAGTGAAAGGGTGAGATATCTACATTAAAACAAAGGTAATTAGCCTGGAAAGAATACTAATATGGAATGAAACCAAGAGAAACATGAAATTCAAATTTTCCATAAATATAGAACAGGATAATCCCAAAACCTTCTTGATTGGCCGGTCTCGTACCATCCCACCTATCATAGTTCACTTAGCATAGGAAACTGCTCTTAATATTTGTTTCTTTTCGCAGTACTACGTATTTAAAGAACAGGTTCAATTCTGTCATGTAACATAGGTATTATTTACTTAGTTCACATATTTACGGAGATCAGTGCTCCATGTTTCAGGTATTTTATCCTACCTTCTCTTGTATAAATTGTAAATATCTTATCAGTATCTTTAAGTTTTAAACAAGATTTCTCAGTCATGGGTTTCTCCTTGCCGGCTGTAATAATTACGATTTAGACCTTCAACGTAAGATACCTTGGTTCTCTAGGCTTATATAGGACGTTTTTTATGCGGACTTTTGCCTTTCTGTTAACTTATCTTTATTGGTTGCCTTTAATTTTGTGTTTCCCTTCAGTCTTTAATATTCATGGGCATTCTTTTCTTTAGGCATGTTTTACAAAATAATGGCTCTCTAATTCTTCTTCCCCACAAATTTTTGCTAAAAAATAATAAGGAATGATTCCTGACATTTTTGTCATAGATTACAGTAAATATAACGATAAAATGATTGATGTCTGTTCCAGCCAATGCCTAAATCTTAGTTTCCTCATTTTTAGCTTTATAACTGATACACATTTATCAATAAGAGAGAGAGAGAGAGAGAGAGAGAGAGAGAGAGAGAGAGAGAGAGAGAGAGAGAGAGAGGATATAACTGAAACTTACATTGTCTAATATGAAGAGCCTGCTCTCGACGCTCTGTGTCGTTGCCCTCTGTAGTTCATTGATGTGCGTCATTCCCCAGAGGATTTGAGCTGTCCAGTTGGTGCCACTCTTGGGATAAGTGATCAAGCAGATGTCGTCGTTCCTGTACTCGAAGTTGTAGAAAGTACTGGCCAGTCTTCTGTATCTGTAATGGAGTGTAGTTATAGAGCAACTGCCATTGTGTTACTCATGAACGTTAAATATATATACATATATATATATATATATATATATATATATATATATATATATATATATATATATATATATATATTGTTACGAACCAAGTGGCCAAAGTATCTGGTTACCATTCATCAATTACCTCACCAAAAGCCAGACACCTGAACCCTCATAACACGTTTAAACGACTGAATACTTTAAAGGCAACAGTGATCCCTTAACACTTACCAGTATTGCAGAAAATCAGACTTAAGTTTATCAAAACAGGCGTGAGGTAATCTTGTAAATAATTAAATTAATCAAAGGGCATCACTCCATCAACAACTTAAAAGTAAGTATTTCCTGATTTCAAAAGTCTAAGTTCTTCCCTAGTTCTAAGTCACTTCAAGTAAATTGAAGGCCAAAGCAATTCAATTACCACTCTATGTTTCTACCTAACATAAATATAGTCATAATTAAATATACTGGTTAAATGAAAACACTCATAAAAATTTGTAAATACAAAAATTTATTATCAAATTCAAAATTTATAAGTGAAATTCACAATAAATCAGGGAAAAATTACTGTTACTTGAAAACAAAGTAAAGTTCCCTTTAATTAATTCTTGAATCAAATTAAGTAAAATTAAATCAAAATTAATTTATCACAAAATTCAAGAAAATTAATTCAATCAAAATTCAAAAGTGTTAGGCAATAATTGAAATCAGAAATTAATTCACAAGTACTAAACAATAATAAAACTTTGAAAACTTGAAAAAGATTCTAAGCTAAGTAAATGCAAATTAATTCACAAATGTTTAAATTTACTTAAATGTTCAATGATTAAACAATGAAAATAAACTAAGTCAATTAAAATTGTGAATGCAAATGAAAATATAAAACAAAAAAGACACATTCCATAAGAAAATGAATAAGTGCACAAACAATGGAACAATAATCACAAACACAAAATACGTAATGTGTAAAAAGTGTAAATGTTTTCACTCAAAACACTGTAACCAACAATTTTTACCAAACCTTCACAACCATCTGTTATTAGTTAGCCACACTCCCTATCCATTATTAGTTATTAGTTGTTACCTAACCATTATTAGTTATTAGTTGCAACTAATGAAAATATAACACACTTTACCTTTTTGGTATAACCAACTTTCTTTCTTTCTCTTTTGCTGCAGCTTGTATATCACACTTTCACAAAAACCAGGCGCCGTTACAAAATCATGTTTGTTCAGATTCCACAAAAGAAACTAAATAACACTAAATAAACTCTAAGAAATATCAATACGAAATTCTAAGTTATGAGTGACCAATTTACGTTACGTTAATATAATCTCAATGATTTTGAGTGAGAGAGAGAGAGAGAGATGCAGAGAGAGCGAGAGAGAGGAGAGAGATCTGACTGCCTCGAGGTCCTAAGATAGAATGAAATCTCTTCCTTTATGGGAAACTGGACTAGGCAGATGATACAAAACGTTCTTGTCACGAATGCTTCCAGTAGCTTTGAAATCTGACGCAATCTTCATAAAGAAATGTGCAATATGCACGTGGTTTTGATCTAAGACATATGCGTACGAGTCCTGTCTGGTCTTTTTGGAAAAAAAAAAAACAAAAAAAAAAAAAAGAAAAGACACGTACCCGATCGAAACCGGGGGCTGAGCGATAATTTGAGAGATTGACTATTTTTTTGATAACAATGCAAGACTCAACTCTCTCGCTATCAAATGCGTTGACAGATTAGGAAAGCAAACGTATCTCGCAGACCCTCAAATCTTACAGTGTTGACATAAAATTTAAACATTCATAGTTTCGAAAAGACAAAGAAGAATCTCTCTCTTTATGTTTTATATATACTATTATTTCTTTTTTTACAATACGTAATGCGAAATCAAACACACATTCTTAAACATCCTATTCTAAGCTATCTAGGAATCTGAAAAAAATGTTACACAATCTACATGATATTTCAAAGAGGGGAAATATGCATTTTGAAAGTAGCAATATATAATATACCTCCCCCCAGAAGATTCTTTATCACGGTGTTGAATCCAACGATTCGCCAAAGAGATAAAATAATCAGCAACTACATTGTTTTTGCCATTAATGTGCTGCACTCTTAAGTTATACTGTTGCAGGCACAAAGACCACCTGGTCAGTCTTTGATTATGGTTTTTCATTCTCTGGATAAATGATAGTGGATTGTGATCACAGACAACACTAAAATTTCGTCATTCCTAGGTCTATTCACATACACTTCAAATTTTTCAATGCAGTGATTAAGGCTAAAGTTTCCTTCTTGATTGTCGATATACTTTCTGATGTTTTTTTCAATTTTGTAGACATGAAGCACAACAGGATGGTAGATATTATTTTCATCTTCTTGAAGTAGAACAGCTCCAACACCACAGTCTGACGCATCAACTTGTATCACAAAATTTCTTGTCTTGTCGAAGTCTGGAGCTTGAAGTACTGGTCTTGAAGTTAAAAGGGCTTTTACCTTCTCAAAGGATTCTTGACACTCTAGAGGGGTCCAAATAAACTTAGCTTTTGGGACTAGTTAAGTCTGTCAAGGGAGCTACTACGGCTGAGAAAATTTGGGCAAAAACGACGATAGAATCCAGCCATGCCTAAAATCTCTTCTACATTAGCATTTACTGGAGCAGAAAGGCCTTTCCCAACTTCAAACCAAGATACTGTACAGTTTTGCCTTTCCAAACTCACTCTTCTCTAAGTTGACTGTTAATCCTGCTTCTTGTAGTTTCTTGAAAACTTTCCTCAGAATCTTCAGATGTTCTTCCCACGTTGTAGAGTAAATCACGATGTCATCTAGGTATACACCTACTCCTATTGATCCTAGCAATTGATCCATCACTCGTTGAAATGTTGCGGGTCCATTCATCAGGACCAAACGGCAGAACAGTATACTGATACAGTCCAAATGGAGTAATAAAAGCTGACAGCAACTTCGCATTCTCATCTAAGGGAATTTGATAATATCCTTTCAACAAGTCTATCTTGGGAAACAAACTTGGCTTGCCCAATATTATCAAGTAACTGATCTATAAGAGGCAAAGGATAATTATCAGCCACACTGATTGAATTCAGCTTCCTATAATCAGTACACATCCTAAAGGAACCATCTGGTTTCTTCCAACACACATGGAGAAACTGAAGTGACTTGAACTGGGTTCTGCTAATCCATGTTGCAGCAAATACTCAACTTCCTTCTTCAAAACATCTCGATGCTACAGTGATAAGCGATAGGCTCTTTTGCTTGAAAGGTCTTCCATCTTCTTGAATCTTGATTTCATGCCTGGTCAGATCAGTACAATCTAGGCACATCTGAAAAATTTCTGGAAAACTTCTAATTACTTCACTTAAGTCTTCACCTTGTTCAACACTCAGATGTTTCAGTTTATCCTCCAAATTTTCCAAAATTGAAGAATTATTCATCTTTCCTGCCCTTGCAGTTCCCAATTCGTGTTAGCCAATCATCGAATATCTTCTGTAGATACAGTTGTTTGGGTTACTGACACAGTTTCCAGTTTTAGTTTCTGAAAGAAATAAGGTTTCAAGAGTTCACATGTATCTTCCTTTGTTTTCTTCTTCTTTCTGGTGTTTCAATCACATAAGTTCTATCACTTAACTTCTGAATTATCTTGTAAGGACCTTGAAATTTATTAGTGAGGGGAAATCTCTTGACAGGTAAGAACACTAACACTTGTTGACCAACACTAAAACTTCTTAGCTTAGTCTTTGCATCAAATCTCCTTTTCATTTTCTCTTGACTCATTTTCAAGTTTTCTAAAGAGAATTTTCTAATCTCTTTCAACCTTTTCCTTAAGTTCTCCACATACTCTCCTTTGGTTGCTTTCCTCTTGATTTTCTTCCCAATTTTCTGTCAAGAATCTTCAACGGTCCTCTCACTTTCTCTTTTTTTTCCAAAAATCATCTCATTAGGTGAACATCCCATATCTTTCTTGATAAGCACTAAACCCTAACTTCAAACAACATTAATGGTAAACCAACATCCATTCTCTTCCTGACTCAGAACAATCTTTGTCAGCATACTTTTCAATGTCTGGTGGAACCTTTCTAAGGCACCTTGTCCTCTGGATGATAGGCAGTGGATAACTGTTGTTTCACTCCTAACAAATTCATCACATCCTGGAATAACTTTGAAGTAAAGTTTGTTCCTCTGTCACTTTGTACTATCTCTGGTATTCCAAACTTTGAGAAAAACTCCATAAGTTTCAGTAACTATCTTGGCAGATATGTTTCTAACAGGGATTGCTTCCGGATATCTTGTCACAGGACACTTAATGTTAACAGATACTCATTTCCTTTCTTTGTCTTCGGCAGCGGTCCAACCATGTCTATAATCACTTTGCTAAAGGGTTCTCCTCTAACTTCTATAGGTTGTAGGGGGGGCTCTCTTGATGGTTTCATTTCGTTTTCCAGCTATCTGGCAGGTATGACACTCACGACAAAACCATGCTAACATCTCTGTGAAGTCCATGCCAGAAAAAAAATATTTCATGATCTTCTCCACAGTCTTCCTGGATTCCCATATGTCCAGACTCATGAGGCTACTGCAACCACTTGCTTTCTCTAATGGATATAGAATCAAAATTTGATGATATTCGCCCCATACAGCATCTCCTGGTATATCTGTAGGTCTATACTTCCTCATCAGCCAAACCTTCCTTCAGATAGTAAACAGGTAGGAAGCTTGTTGCATCCTCTTCTCGGATCAACAACTCTGTAGAACAAATCAGTTAACGATGCATCCTTCTTCTGCAAGCCATCAGCTTCTCTCTTGTCACTTGACCAACTTCAAGGGTTGAATTCTCAATATCTGCTAACTCAGCTACTGTAGTTTCACTTCTGTCTTCAGTAACACTTGGACTACTCGGAGTCTCTTCAGGAACATCAGGTCTTCTTCTTCGTCGTCGTCGTCCTTCTTCATCTTCTTGGGGAATTACTTCTTGGTCGCACTATGGGAAACTTCACTTCCCTGGAACAATTCTTCTAAGCACAAAGATCCTTCTTGGGTGTGTAAATCCTCAGTTTCTTCACTTGCAGTCGTAGTCCTCTTCATACTTCTGGTAGTTCACAACAAGGAAACAGGTGGGGGTTATTCTTCTCCAAACTCTATGTAGGACTAATCCTCAATGGTTTTGTCTGTCACTACAGGACAAGGAATAAATGGCACACCACTAACTTCATTTCCCCAACAGAAACATGTATACCTTCCACAGCCAGTGAGTCCTTTACAGCAAAATCAACATTCCCTGTCACCAATTCGCATGACAGGTGTAAGCGGCATATAGGAGTTACTTCCTCTCCTCCTATACCCTTCAAAATAACTGAATCGCCTGTGAGACTCTTCTCCAACTGAGGGTGAGAACCACGTAACTACCACACTATGGTTACTCCCTGTATCACATAATATCTTGACTGGTACTGCATACTTCCTTCTTGAGTTGACAGCATACCCTCATAGATATATGGCTTAAAAGCCTCCACACTGCTAAGCACTCACTGCTTGAGGTAACATTTCCACTGGTTGCTAAACATTCAGCTTGTTTAGTTTCATTCTTCTCTGGAGTCTGATTCTTTCCCACATGCTCTTCGTAGTTTGTTTCACCTGGTCACCTTTTACAAACTTGACCAACTGGCTTTGACTGCTGTTGATTCCGGTAACACTCTTGACTGTAGTTTCCTACTCTCCAGACTTGAAACAGACAACATTAGGTTTCTGTAACTGTCTTGAAAACTGGATGAGGATTTCACAATTAGTTTGCTGAGGTGTATTACCTTGTGTACTCTTGGTATTATCCCGCCCTTGAAGGTTTCCCATTAAATTTGTTCCCTGTTATTTGGATAAGACTTAAAACCTGGGCATTGTTGGACTCTGGTACTTGACATTGTAATTATGTTTACTACTGATTATATTGTAATCTTCTAAATGTAGTAGCTTTGTCAAGTTTCTTCACTTCTCTCTCTTTTAAATAGGCTCTTATATGTTCAGGAATTCCTTTAAGATACTGTTCAAGAACAAGTAACTCTCTAACTCGTCAAAAGTTTTAACTATAGCAGCTTCTACCCAACGTTTGAAACACCTTCTCACTTTGTAAGCATAATCTAAGAATGTTCCCTTCTCATCTTTTCTTAAATTTCTGAATCTCTCATTGTAGTACTCTTTTGTCATCTTATAAACTTGTAGCACACTGTGTTTAAGTACCTTGTAGTCTTTACACTGATCAGCTGTTAAGGCTAGATAAGCACTTCTCCCTTTTACCAAGCAAGACACTTTGTAGCAAAAAACTGACCATTTATCCTCTGGCCATCCCATACTGAAGCCACTTTCTCAAAGTGATCAAAAAACTCATCTGGAGCTTCTTCAGTAAACTTAGGGATTAACTTCTGTACTCTCACTACATCAAATACAGGGTCTTGATTACCTTGGCTTAGGGTTAGACGGTATTACAGGTAATGTGGATTCTAGTCTATCAATTCCATTTCCCTTTCATGTCTAGCGATTTCTCTTTCCTCTTCTGCTGCTTTTTCTTCTTCTCTTTCTCTTCTTTCTTGTCTTTCCCTCTATACTTTCTCTTTCAGACAAGCAGTTTTTTAGCTTAATCAAATTCTCTTCTGCTTCAATGCGTCTAAGCTCTACTTTCCGCATCACTTTTCTCTTTCTTTTCTGCTTGCTTATTTATGAGATCAGCACGTGCTACGTTCAACAACTCTTGAGCCAATTCTAACTCATCTTCATCAGTTATCCTACCAGAGTTTATCAATGATTCCATAGCAATACATCTTATTGTGCCTTTACCATACTAGTAGACACAACCACCACATGCCTCTGCTAAAGCACTCCACTGTGCTCTAGTCAGAGTGGTTTCAGACAAAACTTGGATGGAAGGGGCTGCTAAAATTCCTGAACATTGAACTGAGCCATTTTCCTCTAAGTTATCAACTTACAATTCAATACAATAAATGCAAAACAAAAGCTATATGTCACTCTCCTAAACAAAAATATATCCCTAACACCACCAGTATATTTCTAGATTGATAATGAAATCTGCTTTCCGGGTCTGGGCACCATTAAACAATGTTACGAAGGTGCCAAGTATCTGGTTACCATACATCAATTACCTCACCAAAAGCCAGGACACCTGAACCCTCATAACACGTTTAAACGACTGAATACTCTAAAGGCAACAGTGATCCCTTAACACTTTACCAGTATTGCAGAAAATCAGACTAAGTTCATCAAAACAGGTGTGAGGTAATCTTGTAAATAATTAAATTAATCAAAGGGCATCACTCCATCAACAACTTTAAAAGTCTAAGTATTTCCCTGATTTCAGAATTCTAAGTACTTCCCTAGTTCTAAGTCACTTCAAGTAAATTGAAGGAAACCAAATCAATTACCACTCTATGTTTCTACCTAACATAAATATAGTCATAATTAAATATACTGGTTAAATGAAAACACTCATATTATTTTAAATACAAAAATTTATTATCAAATTCAAAATTTATAAGTGAATTCACATATCAGGGAAAATTACTGTTACTTGAAAACAAAGTAAAGTTTAATTAATTCTTGAATCAAATTAAGTAAAATTAAATCAAAATTAATTTATCACAAAATTCAAGAAAATTAATTCAATCAAAATTCAAAAGTGTTAGGCAATAATTGAAATCAGAAATTAATTCACTAGTACTAAACAATAATAAAACTTGAAAAGAATTCTAAGTAAATGCAAATTAATTCACAAATGTTAAATTTCTTTACTTAAATGTTCAATGATTAAACAATGAAAATAACTAAGTCAATTAAATTGTGAATGCGAAATGAAAATATAAAACAAAAGACACACTTCCATAAGAAAATGAATAAGTGCACAAACAATGAACAATCCAAACACAAAATACGTAAGTGTAAAAGTGTAAATGTTTTCACTCAAAACACTGTAACCAACAATTTTTACCAAACCTTCACAACCATCTGTTATTAGTTAGCCACACTCCCTATCCATTATTAGTTATTAGTTGTTACCTAACCATTATTAGTTATTAGTTGCAACTAATAAAAATATAACACTTTTACCTTTTTTTGGTATACCAATTCTTTCTTTGTTTCGCTTTTGCTGCAGCTTGTATATCACATTTCACAAAAACCAGGCGCCGTTACAAAATCATGTTTGTTCAGATTCCACAAAAGAAACTAAATAACACTAAATAAACTCTAAGAAATATCAAATACGAAATTCTAAGTTATGAGTGACATTTACATTACGTTAATATAATCTCAATGATTTTGAGTGAGAGAGAGAGAGAGAGAGAGCGAGAGAGAGAGAGAGATCTGACTGCCTCGAGGTTCTAAGATAGAATGAAATCTCTTCCTTTATGGAAACTGGACTAGGCAGATGATACAAAACGTTGTGACGAATGCCTTCCAGTAGCTTTGAAATCTGACGCAATCTTCATAAAGAAATGCGCAATATGCATATGGTTTTGATCTAAGACATACGCGTACGAGTCAGTCTGTTAAAAAAAAAAAGAAAGACACGTACCCGATCGAAACGGGGGCTGAGCGATAATTAAGATTGACATGTTTTGATAACAACGCAAGACTCAATTCTCTCGCTATCACATGCGTTGACAGATTTAGGAAAGCAAACGTATCTCGCAGACCCTCAAATCTTACAGTGTTGACATAAAAGTTAAACATTCATAGTTTCGAAAAGACAAAGAAGAATCTCTCTCTTTACGTTATATATATATTCTTTTACAATACGTAATGCGAAATCTAAACACACATCTTAAAACATCCTATTCTAAGCTATCTAGGAATCTGAAAAAATATTACACAATCTACATGACATTTCAAAGAGGGGAAATATGCATTTTGAAAAGAGCAATATATAATGATATATATATAATATATATATATATATATAATATATATATATATATATATATATGTATATATATATATAAAAATATATTAAGTTCCGAGGTAGAGCGAATTCAATATTAAAGGACATTTGTAGCTTTAAGTGTATATATGAATCACGGTGATGTGATACGATACACACACACACACATGCGTACACACACACAAATAATACATATATTATATATATATATATATATATATATATATATATATATTTATTTATTCATATATACATGTATATATATATATACTAATATATATATATATATATATATATATGATAATTATGTATATATATATATATATATATATATATATATATATATATATATATATATATATATTATATTATATATATATATAGATATATATATATATACATATATATATATATATATATATATTATATATATATATATACACATATATATATATACATATATATTTTATATATATATATATATATATATATATATATATATATATATATAGATATATATATATATATATATTCATACTAAAGGGTCCGAACAGAACCGAAAGTACTTGGCTATCTCGCTTGTTCATTTTTTCCTTCGTGGCAAAAAAAAACCTTTTATTTATATATATATATATATATATATATATATATATATATATATATATATATATATATATATATATATATATATATATGTCGTATCATATCACAGTGATTCATATATACGCATTAAGCTATAAATGTCCTTTAATTTCTAAGTCGCTCTACCTCGGAATTGATATATTTTCATGTGAGTTAACCGAAGGGAAGTTTTTTTTTATTTAAAAAAATTATTTTTATGGTTGATAAATAACCAACCCCGAAAATGAAATATGTTCCAGGCTAGTATATAGTTATTACAAAATAGTATCCACTTTACTTTTAAGCCTTGACATCCATCGCTTTCCAGGTTAATAACGTCCTTAATTTTCAGTGCCAACTTTATAATAATTCCCCCGTTTTCTGCTAGGGGATTCCAAGGTCTCTAAAGTAATGTCACACTGCAGATATCACAGACCTCGTCTTTGTTTACCTCAGAAGTTAGTCTTCAATGTCAACATATTCAGCCTGGCTTTTATTCGCATACACGCGTCCTTTGTTTTCAGTTCCCGTATGCACTTATTTTCCCCGAAGTTTTTATGAACCTCAGCTTCTGCATTTCTTGCCTCTTTTCTTTCAAGGTCTCTTCGATATCTTGCTTCATTCTTATCTTTAATTTCCCTTATCAGCGCTTTTTTGGCATATTCTCGCATTCCATTAATCTCTATATTATATTTAATAATTCTTATGGTTACTAAGCTTTTTGTCCAGCACAATCCATAGGGGACTCTTAATTGATGTACTACGTCTTTAATTAGTCTTTTCTCCTTTTGAGTTTATAATATTGTGGAGAAGCAATATTTCTTTATATTCAATTCTGTAGGCTACTGGCCATATGCCGGACTCTAATTCCACAATGCAGCGTGCCCTTTGGTTGTTCGTATTGCATTTTTTCTAGTGCAATCTATTGCAATCTGTGTGGAAACATTTCCCTAAATAGGTACCGTACTAAAAAAAAAAAAAAAAAAAAAAAAAAAAACGCACAAATAGAATGTTTTCTCGCGTCCGAGGAAAGATTACATTCCGAAATCCCTTACCCGATTGGCAGCAGCGTATCCCCAGGTTTGACGAGAACCATCTCCCCATAGCGAGAAGAATCCTCCGCGTCCTCGAAGGTTATAGGTATCTTTTCCTCCATGGTCGTCCTCTTGAGTTGCACTCTGCCGAGCGAATGACAGTCACTGAGATTTGCTATCTTATCTCCTGTGAATGTTGCCGCAGCAGTCTCTCTCTCTCTCTCTCTCTCTCTCTCTCTCTCTCTCTCTCTCTCTCTCATCTGAAATGAATAAATGTGAAAAAACATAAAATGAAATAAAACAAAATGTTAAGCGTATATAAACGAAAATCATGTAATTTGTTGTAATGTGTCCAAATATTCCTAAAATATCAACGTATTAGTGTTCAGTGTTTGTTGTAAAACAGTAAAACTAGAGAAAATGCAATACAGGAAAAGTAGGTGAAAATCATTTATCCTAAGGGTCTAAAAAACCTACCACCAGTTTGTTCCGACTCTGTACCGATTTAAATGCCTTATTTTTTAGTTTGTTTTTACTTGTTTTTAACTTATTATATTATAATATAACTCGCTTGCTTTTCTTTTATAACATGAATTCAGTACATTTATTACCTGTCACAATGAATTTGTTTCTAGATTTATTTGTAAATCACCAGCTGGGGTGTAACTTAATGTCGAAGTGCTACAGCCTCTGTAGCTTACACACTCACAGTCTGCAGAGGCCATAGAACTACAGATATGTAGATCAACGCTATCCTTCCCCCGGACGCATATTTCCCAAGTCTGGAAGAGTATAAGGATAGGGAAAATTAGGACCAATCAAAGCGCACGGAGCAGATTCATGACGTCACAAGCCACGCCTTTTAGCTCCCTCCTCAGTCCCATATCCATTACTGCCGCCAGTCACGATGCTGAAGAAATACTTATTTCTCAATTTCACAGTTTATGGATTGTATGACACATTTTAGTCAGCTATATCTAAACATAATGCAACATTAATTTAAGAACAATATATTCTTCAAATGAGATACACCGTGAAATATATTATGCGTTATTGGCTTCTTCCTCTTGGTAAATAATATATTCACATCGCGAATTTCTAAATTATTTACTTGAAAATGCACGTTTAAAGCCATTTATAAAGAGTTGCGGTAACTCATTGGATGAATCATATGCAAGCTGGTAAAAATGATGGCATCCGACCTGTTTGTAGGGGAAAATAGAGAGAGGATGTAGGCTTACATTACGGATTTCTATGGACATATGCTGTTTCGTAGTAATGCACATTACTGTGCATTGTATAAGAGCAATATACTGGTCATTACTAGGTCATATATAGTCCCTACTTTTTATAGGGGCACTGTTTCAGCTTCATTCATTAAATCATTTCTAGAGCTAAATCATTTCAAGAGCTAATGTGCCCTTAAGGAAACCCAAGGAAACCTACGGTATTGTTATTTTGGTGATCTAAGTTAGCCTACCGTAACCAAATAGAGTTACTTGACAAACTCATCCTGTCAGTAGCTAATCTGAATACAGTTGTTTTTCAAGGTGTACTTGATAAGCTGTAGTAAAAAATTGCCTTTTTGAGGTGGATTCCATTTTCATAAAACCTTCCAGATGTCCTCAACTGCTTGGTACTTGCCATTCATTGGTTACAAATATATAAAAAGTTTTTTATTGAATATTTTTTTGCTTTTGATTTTTACTTTTCATACAATTGTATACAGACAAATAAAAAGTGATAATATAATTCAGTATTGAATATTTTTAGCAAGCCCTTACGTGACTTTTGCTTAAAATTCATTGTGTACAAAACACTGATTATTAATTTATTTAATATTCTTAGCAAACCTTTCGTACTTGTCATTCATTGTGTGCAAAGAATTAAAATGAGTATTTCATTAGTATGTAATACTTTTAGCAATTATAGGAGTACAGAATAGTACTACCTATTTACGGAGTTACAGTAGACTAAGCTGAACTAGAGCAGAATTGATGCATAAATTTATTAGAGCTGCGATACGCTTTAAAATAAATATGGATGACACTTTTTTCCAACTCTTTCAACAGAAAATTTGATACAAATATTCAACATGTATTAATTAAAGCCAGGGATAACGGTAGTTATCCCTGGCCAAATGTGTCCCTTAAATTAAGTGCATAATTTTTTTTCTTTTACATATAGATTTTTGGCATTATGCCAAGCACTGGGGCAACTAAGGCCATTCAGCGCTGACACGGAAATTGACAGTAAAAGGTTTGAAAGGTGTTACAGGAGGAAAATCTCGCAGTTGCACTATGAAGCAATTGTTAGGAGAGGGTGGACAATAAGATGCAAGAAAGAGAATATGAACGGAGGTAACAGTAAAATGAATGAAAGTAGTTGCAGCTAGGCGCCGAAGGGACGCTGCAAAGAACCTTAAGTAATGCCTACAATGCACCGAATGAGGTGTACTGACGGTACTAGCCCCCTACGGAATGCATAAATTTGTCATCAAAACTGTATCCTCCATATTTAATTTAAGCATAAGGCAGTTATTATTTTAGTACTGTACATAATACCTTTTTATAGCCTGAAACAACAGGCAGTAATACCCGAAAAACGTTCCATGCTTTTAAAGTCGTCACTTTCATAGTCCAAGATTCTTGATGGGAGTCGAAGTGCTGCGAAGTTCTTGGCCTCCTGTCTGTAGTCTGTAGTGCTAATTACAGGTCATATACCATCATTTTTACCATACCATCAATTTTACTATCTTGTACATTGTTTGATTCATCACATGAGTTATCGCAACTCTTTATAAATGGCATTAAACACGCATTTACAAGCATATAATTTAGCAACTCGCGATGAAAACATTATTTATGCAGAAAATTTCGACTTTGCGAGCAGGAATTAAGAGGCACTGAGCACTATTACCAAGAAGGAGAAGCCAATAATGTTTAATATATTTCACGGTGTATCTCATTTGAAGAAAATGTTGTTGAATTAGTGTTGCATTGTGTTTAGAGATATTTGACTAAAATGTATAGGTCATACAAGCCGTAAATTGTGAAATGGGGAAGTTTTTCGGCATTATGACTGGCAATAATGGCTATGAGACTGAGTGTAGTTAAAAGGCGTGGCTTGTGACGTCATGGATCAACTCCACGTGCTTTGATTGGTTCTAATTTTCCCCGTCCCTATACTCTTCCAGATTTGGGAAATATGCTGCCCGGCCGCATATTTGAGATCTGTGTAAACAATATATCCCAAGACCGAGGAGATGTTTCCATTGTCAAGAATTCGGACATATGTTAGGGTCCTGTAGACAGAAACTGCAAGGCAAGCCAGCCACTTGTGTCAAATGCAGTGAACCAGAGCATGGCATATGTAATAAACAAGCCAGATGTATACATTGTGGAGAAAACCATCCATCATCTTCACTTAATTGTGATGTATACATCATGGAAAAAGAGATTCAAACTTTAAGGGTAACAGAACGTATCACATTTAGGGAGGCAAAAGAGAGAGTATTGAATCAATATGTTAGACCAGGAATATCCTTTTCCAGTGTTGCTGCCAACCGAAAAGAGATATATGAAATTTAATAAGGATAATTTAAATAAGAAATCGGTGACGACCTCATATCGTGCCTCTTTGGAGGCGGCACCAATTGTTGCTGGCGCCTCCTCTTCGGAGGCTGCGCCAGTGATTTCTGGTGCCTCCCGCCTATGCAGACGGCTGCGAACAGTGATATCTGGCGCTCCTGCCTCCTCGGACGGAGGCCCGTGCCAGTGATTTCTGGTACACCCTTCCTCTGTGAGGCTGTGTCGGGTATACCTAGCACTCCCACCCTCTCTGGAGGCTGTACTAGCTGTAAATGCTTTGGAGGATGCACAATGTCCAATCCTCACACCCCTCCTCAGGAGACACCAGCTTTGTCTGCTGTTCCTGAGCCTGATAACCCTCTAAAAAGGAAGGGAGCCCTAAACAATCGGCCTCCTTCCAGAAAAAAGAGGACAAGGTTGTAAGCTGAAAGCTCTTAAAAGAGGCTCTAATGTAACAGCCTCTAAAGGAAGGTAAAATTAATTAATTTTCTCCAGTGGAACTGTCAGGGATTAAGAGCTAAATGGGAAGAATTTTGGCTGCTCATATCAGAGGTGTCTCCTGTTTGTAGCTCTGCAGGAGACCATGATTGGTCATAATACGTGCCCCAGCCCATGAGAGTATACATCCTATCATTCCACCTATAATTTAATATTGGAAGCCATGGTGGTGTCATTTTATATGTTCGAAGTGACACCCCTCAAAATCCTATTAGTATCAATCAGCATTGCAAGTGATAAGGTGTGCAGAACCATTTGCAAAGAAAATATACAGTATGCTCTCTCTATCTACCACCTAACGAAGTCTTCCCCATCAGTGAATTTAAATCTCTTATTCATTAACAGTTACCACGTCCTTTTGTTATTTGGGAGATATGAATAAGCAGAAACCCTCTTTGGGGTGACATTGTCACCAATCAAAGAGGAAGGTGCTTAGGTTCCATCATAAAAAGATGAATGTGGGGATCCTCAACTCTGGGGAGTCTACGCATTTTCATGTTCAAACAGGCACGTTATTAGCAATTGATTTATCTATATGTAGTGATGCCTGTCTTATTGACTTTAATTGGAAAGCTATAAATGATAGATTTACCAGTGACCATTTTCCAATAGTGGTGAGTGTAGCATCAAGTCCTCCATCTTCAAGGCTACCCAAATGGAACATTGGTAAAGCTGATTGGTCAACATTCCAGGAGCACAGCTCAATAGATGACTCTGCTGATGACTTTCCCTGTGTAAATGACGCTCTTGACTTTGATACAATAATGTTCTCAGCTGGTCTTCAAATCTATACCTAGGACTTCGGGCAAATTTGTCCGACCAGTTCCCTGGTGGACTCGTAAATGCCAAGAAACTCATAGAACTATGAGATCTGCCTTCACCAGATACCGCAGACGAAAATGTGAGTATTATCGTGTTGAATTTCGAAAAGCGAGAGCTTATTTTCGCATGGAAATAAAAAAAGCACGAAAACGAATCTTGGATGATATTCATATCTTCACTAAGTTCGAAAAAAACTCCTCTGACTCTAGTTTGGAAGAGAGGTTAGAAAAATAGCAGGCAAGTTCACTCCTTGTCAACCTCCAGTTATCAAGATCAATGGTTGCGAGGTAGCAGACCCCCAGTTAGTGGCAAATGAGTTTGCTAACCATTTTGCTTAATGTTGCGAAGAAAAATGATGATAGACCCTATTCAGCTCAAAGACAGATAATGGAACAGGTCTAATTGATTTTTTTTTACTACTTAAGACATGAGCAATACAATGCTCCTCCCTTTTACTATTAGAGAATTGGAATTAGCCTTGAATAAATGTAATGAATCAGCTCCTGGACTGGATGATATAACATATTCAATGATTAAGCATACCCCTGAAAATACCAGACTTTTCATATTAAGCCTAATTACAGAATTTACCGAGAACATATCTTCCCTAAGCTTTGGGAGAAGTTAAAATTACTGCCATTTGTGAAACCTGGAAAAGATCCATTCAAGACAAAAATTATCGTCCTAGATCATGGAAAAATGGTGCACACACGATTGATGAGGTACTTGGAAAGAGGTAAATATCTGTCGCCTGCTCAGTGTGGTTTTCGGAGTATGCACTCCACAACTGATGTATTAGTACGAATGGAATCTTCAATATGTGAAGCTTTTGCCTACAAGCAGCATCACATCACTGTTTTCTTTGATCTAGAGAAGGCTTATGATACAAAATGGAGATAGGCATTTTGAGGGTCCTTTATGAATGTAACCTGAGAGGCAATTTGCCCCTGTTTATTAAGGCTTTTTTAAAAAATAGGATATTTCAGGTTCAGGTTGGAGCAACAATGTCAGATGTGTTCAATCAAGAAGAAGGAGTACACAAGGAGTGTTTAAGTGTACCTTGTTCGCCTTGGTAATCAATGGGTTCTAAAATAATTCCCCCAGATATAACATATACCCTTTTGTTGCTGACCTATCATTTCCTTTGCAGCATCAAGGATGGCAGTGGCTGAACGCCGCCTTCAGCTCTGCATTGATAATATAGTAAAGTGGGCTGGAGGTTAATGGTTTCAGATTTTCTGGCAGTAAAATGGTAACTATGCACTTTTTGTCATATAAGGGGAATCCACCCTGATCCAGATAATCTTCATTCATAGCAGAGAATTCCATGTGTTGGTGAAACAAGGTTTCTTGGCTTGATTTTTGTAGCAAGCTGACCTGAATTCCACATCTGAAATATATTAAGGCAAAATGCTTGAAAGCATGAAATTTGCTGAAAGTCCTTTCTCACACTTTGTGGGGTGCAGACCGAACTCAGATGTTGAGATTATATAAAGCCTTGGTCTTTTCAAAATTAAGTTATGGGTGTGAGGTGTACACTTCTGCGAAACCAAATAGCCTTAAAATGCTCAACTCAATTCATCATGGAGGAATACGGTTGTGTACTGGAGCATTTAAATCATCTCCCACCGAGAGCATGCTTGTAGATGCCGATGAGGTGCCACTGGATCTTCATTGCAAGCATCTGCTGGTTCGGAGCTGGTATAGATTCCAGAGGCTACCTAAGATATAACCTTTAAACCAGCATTTGTATGAGAAATGAAACGGCATTGGCAGTTTATTTAAGAAAGTACCACCGCCCAAAGCAACCTCATCCATTCACTTTTAGAGTAAATTTTATTGTCCGTGAATTAAATATGCCAAGAATCGAGATTTTACCAGCAAAATATTCAGTTAGTCCCCCCTGGAACTTTCCAGAGGTAAAATTTTTTAGATATTTTAATTTTACCAAGACAGAATTGTTCAGTGAGGCCATGCGTCAATATTTTTAGAACACTCTTTGCAACATGATGACAACTGCAGTTTTCACGGATGGCTCAAAGTCAGATGCTGGCGTCGGCTTTGGCGTAGCCTTCCCTGATGTAGAAAGAAGCGGCAGGTTATCATCTGTTGCATCGATTTTTACAGCAGAATGATATGGAATTTAAAGGCTTTAAAGGAAGTTTTTAATTCGGAATGAAAATAATTTTATTAGCATATTTTGTGACTCAAGAAGTGTTCTTCAGTCGCTGGAATCTTTTAACCCTCTAAACTCTCTGATTTTAGATATATTGGAATGGCTGCTTTTACTAAAAAGAATAGGGAAAGAAATAAAGTTCTGTTGGGTTCCTTCCCATGTTGAGGTAGCTGGGAATGAGAAAGCTGACCAACTTGCAAAGTCTGCGGTCAGCTCCCCAGAACCCACAAGATGCCTACTACCATTGGGATCTGTATCCTCTAGTAGGTCAGAGAATTAAAAAATGTTGGCAGTCCCAGTGGAAGGATATTTTAACTAATCAAAAAATGCGCAGTATCACTTCATCAGTGTCTCCTTGGTCATATCCATATATGCCAAGGAGACAAGAAACGATGTTGTGCAGATTGAGGATTGGACATACAAGACTTACACATGGGTTCTTGATGTCTCGTGAAAATCCTCCGTACTGTGCCCTTGACTATGAAACATTTGTTGATTAAATGTTCCAGATTCGGGAATTTGAGACATAGGTTCCTGTCTCGGGGTCGTGACAGAGTAGGTAATTTTATCCTAACTACAATTCTAGGAAAGTATTGTAATATAGAGCAGTTATATAAATTTATGGGGGAGGCAGGCCTCCTCAACCAAATTTAAATTATACATAGATCGTCTATGTAAGAACTTTTATAAATGAACAAAATTTTTATATACATATATTTATAGATATTTTTATATGAAATTTATTTAAAATTAATTTTTTCTATTTAATTCATTTCGGTGTCAATTACCCAGATGTTGTGACACCAGATTTAATAGACAGAATCAATCTGCGTAAAGACTCGGCTTATGGGAGAAATTAGGACCAATCAGCGTTCAGAATTAGCTTGAGGCAATGACGTCATTATCCTAGCATTCATTCTTACTGTGTGTACGATAATTATCCGCTAGTGACGTATATTTTCTCCATTGATAAATTATAATCTAATATGTATATTATCCGGTTTTTGTTCGGGTTATTCATTAATTATATTTATCGTCGAAATAGTTCTTAATTTCTAACAAAATTCATGTTTAGTTAATTATGAAAACCGAGGAAACAGAACACTTTTATATATTCGTATGATTCATTAAACTGTCCTTCTTGAACATGATTCTCATTTGTAAATAAACAATTCATTCATACGGTCTAGAGCCGCTTATAAAAGAGCAGTCTATCATTCCTATCTTAGCAGTGGATGGCAAGGAAGAGCTATAAAATTTCGAGAAATTAAAAAATATAGACATTCAAACCAGTGACAGTAGCGACATACTAATTGAAATAAGGACAAGTGTAATAACAAAAGAACTGGTCAAGGAGTGGCTGGAAGAGTGCTCGAAGAGTATGCAAATTTCTTTCAATGTCTTTTCCCCTTATCCTTATCAAGTTACAAGATGGGTCTACCCAAAGATATAGAGAAGAGAGATTGTACAGATAATTCCAATTGTTATGTGATAATTCTGAGAAATAGGTAGTGGCAGCCTCGACTACAGAGACCAGCAGCAACAGAACCACTTCCGGCGCCACAGTGCTGGGACAACAACTGTGTTTCATACAGAAACAGGATCACACGAGAACAGGGGATCATATTTCATAAGATAGTGACATTTTCCACTCATGAAAATCTGTACAACTGTCGAAACAACCTCAAGGAAACGTGTGTTAGATATTAGTCAACTTGCAGTTAACTGCACACCTGCTTTTCGAGGTAATAAGAGTGACAAGTTTCCCTACTAATAGTACTACAGTGAACAGTTGCCTTAAATTATTCCTTTACCCCGTACTCTTATGTTTCACGCAAATGGTCTGGTAACACCGCAATGAAGCCTGTTTGTCTTGTAACGACAGACGCAAATGGTCGAGCTATTAGATGACATGCTCATAATTTTCTAATCACTACTGTAGACAATATGTTAATGATATACGAATAATAATTGACATTACCAGTGAAATGAGTTGTTAACTAAATAGAAGAATAGTATAGTAACAGGAATTTGGTGGAATCCAACTTTTGTTCATGGTAGATCATTATTTGGTGCCAATTTCAGAACATAATTAATTGAATGGAAATATGCTTTGGATTTACACAATCCATCTGTTTATAAAGTAATGAGATTATAAACTGCAAATTTCAAGACCAATAAATATATTTTCATAAAGGCAATTGTGAAAGCCATTGACAGGCTATGAGACGGCAGGCTTTGGGAAAAATGAACAGACAACCAGATGTATAAAGGAACCAATATATCCAATGTAGCACTCATATATTTTTTCATTCGAGCTACGTCTCACCAGAGTACCCAACCGTAGATGGAAATTTCTCGAGTCATCCGAGTAACAACACACCTTAACCACCTTGATGGTCATTATATCAGTGATAGATGTGGTTGCCCACCGATAAATTCAGTACTTAGATATGATGAACGAGAGACTAAACTATATGAAATGATATATATTGGTCTTGACATTTGCGGTTTATAATCTCATTACTTTATAAATAGATGGATTATGCAAATCCAAAGCGTGTTTCCATTCAAATATATTCCTGGAGACTTCAATGCTGCTCTCCAATCAGTAGTTATCTATATTCCTGGAGACTTCAATGCTACTCTCCAGTAAGTAGGAATCTATATTCAAGGAGACTTCAATGCTACTCTCCAGTAAGTAGTTATCTATTTTCATAGATACTTCAATGCTGCTCTTCAGTAAGTAGTTATCCATAATCCCGGTGACTTCAGTGCTGTTCTTCATTAACCCTTAATGTATGGAATGATCCTCAGAAGTAGTAAGAACAGGTTTGGGGTGGTGGACAGATTGATCTTGTAGATAAACAATATTAAGCACCATCGATTTGGAAAGAATCATGCGGGTGAGAGGTGCCTATGCTTCTATAGCCCATATATTCACTAATGGCAACTTTTACAATGGCTATAACCAGAATCGGGTGTCTCAGGACTTCAGTTTACTTGTAACTTCAAGGGGAATTCATTACAGCTCTCTCACATGACGTCTTTTTGTAAATTTAATTGTAAATATACTAAGGAGTTGCTGCTGTTTTTTGTTCTTGTCTCTTATGATAGTATGTCGGTTGTAAATGTAATTTTACAAAGAAAAGTGCAAAGAAATATTAGAAAAATACATGTAAACGTAAAAAAAGTTACTGAATCTTCGTTCTTGGTAAATTTATGGAAATATTCTTCAACAAATATGCTGAGAATTTGTTACTGTCTTTATTTCCTATCTGTTTTGATAATGTTTGAGCATTAATTATAATTTTACAAAATGAAATAATATTATTGATTAGAAAAAAAGCATATATAAGTTGGTAAAATTTACGATTGTCTTGTGAAAGAGGACCCACATGGGGCTGATTTTTCTATCTGTCCCCCTCCACGGACTATGAAATACAGCTCAATTCTTGGCTAGATATGAAAACCTATGTTATTCTAACTGGCTAGCCAAGCTTAGACTCTGCAATGTAAATAAATATGTTGAATTACAGGTTAGTATGATTGTGACATTATGTCTGCAGACTGCAGCACATAGTAATTATTAGTAAATGAATACTTTGCCTTGTTATTTCTCTAACGATATTCATGTGTCTTTCTATTAGATTCCGTATTAACTTGTGTTTTATTTTCGATAAATCTTTTAATGGAGCCCCTCTATTAATAATAGGAGCCTTTTCGGAATTATTTTAGTTTTATATTTCTTTGTTGGAGCATACTTTTATGCACAGTATTGTTTAGTTTTTAGCTCATTAAATAATTACATTCCTTGTTATCAAGAAAAATATACTTGAAATTGTTAAAAACTGGATTTTTCATACCTTACCATTTTCTATGTAATTGCAATTCTTAATACTTAAACAATACTGTGCATAAAAGTATTTTTTTCCGAGAAAGAAAAATAAAAATCAAATAATTCTAAAAAGGCTTCCATTATGAATAGAGGGGCTCCAGTAAAAGATTTATTGAAAAACAAAACAAAATACAGAATCTAATAGAAAGGCACATGAATATCGTAGAGAAATAACATGGCAAAATATTCATTTACCAACAGTGGCGGCTTGTAACTATCATTCATAGGAGTGCGGTTTATTACATTTTTGTTAATTCCTTGATATTAACTGCATAAACACACACACACACACACACATACATACACACTTTCTCTCTCTCCTTTGTCTCTCCTTTCTCTTTCTCCCGCTGAGGAAGGAAGGCAGCAGAACCGCTGCCGAAAGCTACTATTTTGAATTTTACTCATTGACATTAATTAATGTGGTTATCATTTTTTCCTCACTTAGCACTGCAACTCGCCACTGAGTTGATTATTCTGCAACACATTGCATATCCTCAGTATCGTCACTAATTTGGTCACTATCACTAAAAGTACATATTGATTAAGCTTTGACAAATTACAAAACACACCTTCTCCCCCAAACACTGACACTGCGCGAGAGGGCAGCGCCCCCGTCGCCTGTACGCATGGGCTGGCTACCACATTATCACCCGGCTAGCAAAATTAGAACTGATGAGCACTGCAGTTCCATATATTGTTTCAATTCATTTTTATATAAGAGCATGAATATGGTAAAATTTTTTTAGGATTATTGATAATCTATACTTAATTCTCATATTCATGTTAATGCAACAAGGAATAATTAAGACAATATATTTAAGACACTGTTGTGAATGCGATTTGTATCTTTTTCTTTCTGAGTGAGGGGATGTGATGGGCTGTAACATTTCTAGAATGTAGGGATCATCAATTTAGCTTCTCCTTGGAAACAGTGGCCCGAAGTGACAAGCTTTGGAAGTGCTGGCGCATTCTTCCTCAGGTGGAGCGATGTCGAAGTTGCTGTCTAAGCAGATCAGACCATGTCCTGTCTCTATGCACGGGTGCTTGATGCAGAGGTGCCTTATGAATCTGGTTTGCGGCGGTTTCTTGGGCATGAACAATGTGTGTGAGTTCATGCGTGCATGCGAGCTTCTTCCCTACATAATGAGAAAGTAAGTTAGTCAAGATGGGAGATTGCTACAGAGTCGGCGAAGAGCCTAAGAGTATTTTTAGTGAGGTGTGTGAAATCTGTGTTGAATGGGTAAGCATACTTATTCTTTGATCAAAAGTGTTGCTTGACTGTATTTTGAATTTGTTTCAAAGATGTTCTATTTCATATGACCTTTTTATTTTGCTTTTTAATCTTTTGCTTATCGATATGTTCTTCTGTCTTCTTATAGGCAGATCTAAGACAAAGGGGACCAATATGGTGACTTATTTAGAAATGGGAACTTAACTTATGTTCCGTGGTGTTACTAGACTATGACTATGTCTAGTTTTATGACTAAAGTAATGTTGGAGTGGGCTATCTGAGTTCAGTCTTTCATGCAATTATTTTGTTAAGAACCTGAATTATTTAGCTAATGCTTTGCTCTTAAATAAATGTATTTTTATAGTTCACGAGTCTGATTTAATTGCCTTAGTTAATAGAAAGAGAGAGAGAGAGGGGGGGGGGGCGATGTTGTTCAGAGAGAGAGAGATGTTGTAGAGAGAGAGAGGGGTGAGAGAAAATGAATGTTAGCCAGTGCACTTGCCACACGACCAAGCTACCAAACCCTTTTAAGATTATTGAGGCTGGAACCTCAGTAAGAGAAGTGGTGGCAGGCGGTGTAGGAACTGTCTTATGCCTTTTGTGAGATTAATGGCAGCTTAAAAAGCCTGTTTTGAGAGAGACTGGTTGTGAAAATGTGTTAGGATTTCAGTTACTAGGCGTCAGTTGATAGGAATTAGTGAGCCGTTGATTTGGTACTGAGTAGAGAAATTCAATTAGGGTCAGCATTTTTGTCTGCTGTGAGATGCCTTTGAGGGTCTGTCACTCAGTTGATATCTGTAAGTGCGTGTGTTTGCCAAAGTGCTCGCTGCTCGGGTGCTAGGTCGTTTTTACACACGCAAGTATGTGTGTATTAGCGTGTTTTTACATGCGCGAGTTGGCGATATGGGGTTCTTTCATTGATGGCGTGAGTGTTACATTTTTTTTTATTTGCCCTTGTGTTTTTTTTCTTCATTCTGACTTTGTGTGTGAATCATTTTTGGATCAGAACGTGATGAGTTTTTTTATCTTAGCACATGTTTAAAGGCGACGCATTCGTTTTTTTTAATACATACGTATGCATATAAAGGTTTCATACATGCAACTCAGTTCTCGAGGTGCTTAACCCTCTTACGCCGATTGGACGTATTAAACGTCGAGTCAAAATGTCTCCCGTATGCCGATTTGGACGTATCATACGTCGGTTCGAAAAAGTTTTTTTTAAAAATTCGCGGAAAATACTTATAGGCCTACCAGCCAAAAACTTTTGAATCACGCGCCTTAGGGATGCTGGGAGTTCACGGATCAAGGCGTTGTTTTGTTTACAATCGCTACGCAGGCGTGCAAGCGCGAATTTCTTTCTTATCGTACTAAAAGTATCAGTGACACATCTCAAAAATTATTTCATCACTTTGACATAATTTTTGCACCATTTTAAATTATCCTTTACATGAAGTATTATATATGAAAATGTGCGCAATTTCATGTACAATACAACAAAAAACTACTCATGATTGTAGCTTTTATCAGTTTTGAAATATTTTCATATAAATAACGATAAGTGCAAAAATTTCAACCTTCGGTCAACTTTGACTCTACCGAAATGGTCGAGAAACGCAATTGTAAGCTAAAATTCTTATATTATAGTAATATTCAATCATTTGCCTTCATTTTGCAACAAATTGGACGTCTCTAGCACAATATTTCGATTTATGGTGAATTTATGAAATAACTTTTTCCTTACGTTCGTGCGATAACTCTTCCGATAAATTTTTTTCGTGCGATTGTCCTACTGTTTGCACCCTTTTGAATTTGCCGTTACATAAAGTTTTATATATGGAAATGTGCGCAATTTCATGCACAATACAACTATAAACAACCCATGGTTTTAGCTTTTATCAGTTTCGAAATATTTTCATATAAATAACGTTAAGTGCAAAAATTTCAACTTTCGGTCAACTTTGACTCTACCGAAATGGTCGAAAAACGCAATTTTAAGCTAAAACCCTTATATTAGAGTAATATTCAATCATTTACCTTCATTTTGCAATGACTTGGAAGTCTCTAGCACAATATTTCGATTTATGGTGAATTTATGAAAAAAAAATTTTTTCCTTACGTCCGCGCGGCAACTCTTCCGAAAAAATCAGAATTTTTTTTTGTGCGATTGTCGAAATGTTTGCACCATTTAAAATTAGCTGTTTACATAAAGTTTTTATATTAGAAAATATGCGCAATTTCATGAAGAATACAACTAAAAATGATTGAAGGTTGTAGTTTTTCTCTTTTTTCGAAATATTTGCATATAAATCACGATAAATAGAAAAAAAATCACGTTCAGTCAAATTTGACTCTACCGAAATAGTTGAAAACGCGAATTGTAAGCTAAAACTCTTAACGGCTAGTAATATTCCGTCATTTTTCTTCATTTTGAAACAAATTTGAAGTCTCTAGAACAATATTGTGATTTATGGTGAATTTTTGAAAAATATATTTACCTTCACTCCGCGCGCCGATTCGCGGCCGCAAGTCTCCGAAATACGTACATCGCATTATCCTAATATTTGCTCCTTTTCATATTAGCCGTTTTATAGAGTTTCATATATCAAAATGTGCGCAAATTCATGAAAAATACAATAGAAAATAAGTGAAGGTTGTAGCTTCCCATCTCCGAAATATGTGCATATAAAAAATATATATATAAAAATTTCGGCATTCGGTCAAATTTAACTCGTCCGAAATGGTCGAAATCTGCAATTCTAATCTAAAACTCTTACAGTATCGTAATATTAAATCATTTGTCTTAATTTTGAAACAAATTGGAAGTCTCTGAACAATATTTAGAACTAGACTGGTGAATTTTTTTGAAAATAACATTTTTTTACATCCGCGCGTTACGAATTTGTATATCATTTTGTGATAATATTTTTCCGGTGTTGCTTTTATTGTTTTTACTATGTATTATATATCAAAATGATTGAAATTTAGTGTACAATACAACGAAAAAAAAGTAACTCGTTAGCTTTGACCGTTTTTGCACAGCGTGATTTGAATACAATTATCTATGAATTTTTTTTTTTGCTACCATATCTCGCATTATTTACATATGATAATGATATTATTTTTTCCTTTCTGATGATTGAATACTAAACCTCAGGAAATGAAAAAAAAAATGAGCCAAAAATGAACTCTTAATCTTTAAAACTAAGCGCGCTGTGATTTTTTGAAAAAATTATTTTTTCCGCTTCCGCGCTCACTCCAAACCGGCGCCGGCATACGGGAGAGGTTTTTGATTTTTAAGGCTTCGGCATAAGAGGGTTAATTGTCTTGGAGACAGCACTCTCGCATGCATACACACTCAGCGTATTTTCTGCTGAGCAATCCATGGGGTAGTGCCTAAGGGAGGGTGAATTTTTTTTCTTTGTGCCGGGGTTGAGGGGGTGAGTCGTCTTTTTTTTTTTCTTGTCACCTCTGTTTGGCCTTGATAATAAAGTTCAGTGCCATGTCCTTGAAAATGAGGAATTCAGCTGTTACCCACTGAGAAATGATGTGATATGCCCGTAGGGTTTCTTTAAGAACTATTTTTTGTTCTTTCTTTTGTGTAAAGAGAAAATTAATATGAATGAATGTGGTGCAAGTTTTCCTTGCGCTTTGGAGAATGACTTTACGCAATGGTAGAGGGAGTGATTAGAACTGGGGATACGGAGATTATTTTATAATGGGGATGTGTTTGGTGATGCCAATGGCGATGATACTGGGGAGTGGTAATATTAAAGCTCATGCTGGTGATACGAGAGATATTTGCGGGGATGCTATGCGGCATATTGGCGTTCACGGTGGTAATAATTTTGGTGGATGTGCCAATGATTTATGGGTGGTGATTCGTGATATTGGTGTTATTTCTGATACTAACAATGGGGTTGGTGTAAATTGAGAACTCAGGGTGGTGATGTTTGTGGAAATGGGGAGGTACTAACAACAAATATAATGGTGTTTTATCGGAGGATATTGTGTTAATGCCCTGTTCAAAGACTATGGTAAAAGTCAAATTGAGGAAAGTAAGAAAACCTACCGGTCTTCTTTTTGCCTTGGTTTTTTTTTTCTGTGATAGCCCTAGAGTGTTCTTTTTTCTTTATGGGTTCAGTAGATAATTGCTTGAAGTCTACGTGAGTCACAGATGTTACAGGTGTCACAGGAACAGTCAACAGTGCCATTGGTTTTTCTTTTTCCCCTTTTTGGACGTTAGCCATCACTGACGTAAGTTTTTTTTTATCATGAACGAATTTGAATTTATTTTTCTTTCAGAACAGTTTGTGTAGATTTTTAATATCTCAGTTAGTGACTTGGAATCATTGTTCGGGAATGCGTTTATAATTTCAGCCGTTTGATGCTGCAAAGATTTAGGGGAGAATTTTTGCATTTTTGAATGTTTACATAACAGCACTACATTTTATTTTCTGGATATTTATGTTCCGGAAATTGTTGGCCTCTTGCACAATACCCTTGTTTTTGTGGCGAGTTTGCCAGAGATAGGAAACTTGATTAAGTTTCTGGTGGCCTGTGGCGAGTGAATATGGGGAAGCCTTTGTTTAGACACTTCGGATTTGTGGTTTTGTTGTTATGAGTTATGACAATGATGATTTTTTCTAGAATTTCTTTAGCAATTTTTTTGCCAAGTTTTTGCTCTTCTCAGCAATTATGCTAAACAGAGAGTTTACAGTTTTTGGACAGTAACATTGAGCTCCTTAGAGAGGCTTTTCGAGGTTATTTTACTGGTGCAGTTTTTTTGCAGTTATTTTGGTGCAAATGGAAACCTTTGTGAGAGAAGAAATGTGGCAATATTTTTCGAGTGTATTTTTCGGGGACGGAGTTTCATTTTTGATTACCCTGCTTGGAGTGTAATGATATTTTTTGGGTACTTGGTTTTTGTTCCACGTGTGGTTATTAATGAAATGGAGGGGAATATTGCTTGAGTGGTGTTATTATTAATATGTGATATGTGGGTTTTTTTTTTTATTTTTTTTTTATATTATTACTGAAGATTTTTTTTGGAGGGCTGAGTTTTTCTTTTGTGGCTATAATCTTTGGTGGTGACTTTTTTGTGGTTATAATTTTTGGTAGTGATCTGTGGTTTTACGAGCCGAAGAGGGGTATTGTGGTTTCTTTTCGTGTTGTGGCTAATGGGGGCAGGTGGCATTAGTGCATTGTGGTTTTATGGAGGTGTTTTATTTCTATATTGAGCAGTGGTTATTTTGGCGGTATATAATAATTGAAGTGTGGTTTTCTGTGGTTTATCCCGTATAGGTGGCATTGTGGTTTTATATAATTGGGGTAGTATCATGGGGAGTTATGTCTTTAAAGACAACTTTTGGGGGTACCTTTGGTGATATCCTGGAGATAATTTTGTGAAATGTGGTTATATGCTTTAGTATAGAATATTTGGAGAATAATGGTTTCTGAGGTTGCAAGTCTGACTAGACAAATCTTTAGTGCGGGTCGAGCACATGAGGATTTTGCTGTATTATGCTGTGACGAGTCCGGTTGCTGACTTTTTCCTTTGGGGTTGACTACTCGGAGATTTGCACTATTTTCGGAGATATTGATTATGGCATTCCACGCAGATGTACTATGTAAGGGGGTTGTTTCCAGTCGTTTCTGGCCGATGAGATTTGTTGCGGTAGCAAATTTCGTAACAATACATATTGCATTTATGGGGAAAGTTCACTTATTATTCTTGCTATTATTTTTTAATGTTTTTTTTCTTTTCCTACGAGAGATGTCGTAATTGGGGTTAAGCTCTAAATAGCATTTCTATTTTAGGCAGGAGATATAATTTGTCGGGTATGTGAGTTAGATAGAAAGGGTGTTTGGCATTATATTTCATGGAGGTTAATTATATAAATAGTAAAAGAGTTCTTACTGATATGTGAGTTAGTGAAATGTCAGAGCTTGAGAGAACATTTTTGGTGATAATTTGGGGCTGGTTTTGTTACTCTTTTTTTTCGGGCTAATTTTTCTTTTTTTGTGAGCAATGGTTGATTTTTAAAATGTGAGGACGGTAGTCTTGTAGAGTTTTTGTGATTTCTCATTTTGCTTGCTTGGGGTGGTTTGTGCTAAATTTATGTATGGGGTTGGCGAGGCTTTTTTTTTTTTTATATTTTTGGAGAATTTCATTTTTTCTTTACAAGGTTATAAGTTTGTATATTATATATAAGATAAGATATATATATATATATATAATATATATATATATATATATATATATATATATATCATTAGTGTGATTTATGATTTAGCGATCTTATGAAGTTACTTCACAAGTTTTAGTTAAAAATTAGTTCAGTGGTTATATTAGTGGTGTTAATTAGAAAACGTTCAGTTAGTATTTCTTAGAATTTTTGAGGTCATTATTTGACAGATGTATGTCTAGGGTTAATTCTTTAATTGACCGATGACATGACTGACATACTGAAACACCATAAATATCGTTCCCCTATGCCAGCAAGTTGTCCTTCAACTTCTACAGAGATGTGTGTTGCCGACATGCGAGAGAATCTACAAGTCTACGAGGTTTAATGGCGCTTTTGGACTACGGAAGTCGTCAGTTGTCTTCCACGGGGAGACGTTTTGCCTTTCTACAGCGTGTTTCACGGGTCTGTGCAGCTGCAGACCATACATACACACACACGTGAGCGTCGAAAATTCAGGATGAGAAAATGTCTCTACAGTCAACTGTTATTATAGCCCGGATACAGGCTGTTCAAATTTATTTTATATGATATAGACATTTTACTGCCAAGACGTGCAGTTATTATAGTGTCTTTTGAGCTGGCCAATGTGTTTTTTATATATATAAGCTGTTTTGTATGAGCTATGGCTAAGCAGGTGCTAACTTTTTTTTGGTGGCCGAGCATCTGCAACAAGGAATAATTAAGACAATATATTTAAGACACCGTTGTGAATGCGATTTGTATCTTTTCTTTCTGAGTGAGAGGATGTGATGGGCTGTAACATTTCTAGAATGTAGGGATCATCAATTTAGCTTCTCGTTGGAAACAGTGGCCCGAAGTGACAAGCTTTGGAAGTGCTGGCACATTCTTCCTCAGGTGGAGCGATGTCGAAGTTGCTGTCTAAGCAGATCAGACCATGTCCTATCTCTATGCACGGGTGCTTGATGCAGAGGTGCCTTATGAATCTGGTTTGGGGTGGTTTCTTGGGCATGAACAATGTGTGTGAGTTCGTGCGTGCATGCGAGCTTCTTCCCTACATAATGAGAAAGTAAGTTATCCAAGATGGAAGATCGCTACAGAGTCGGCGAATAGCCTAACAGTATTTTTAGTGAGGTGTGTGAAATCTGTGTTGAATGGGTGGCCAAAAGTGTGGCTTGACTGTATTTTGAATTTGTTTCAAAGATGTTCTATTTCATTTGACCTTTTTATTTTGCTTTTTAATCTTTTGCTTATCGATATGTTCTCCTGTCTTCTTATAGGCGGATCTGAGACAAAGGGGACTGATATGGTGACTTATTTAGAAATGGGAACTTAACTGATGTTCCATGGTGTTACTAGACTATGACTATGTCTAGTTTTATGACTAAACTAATGTTGGAGTGGGCTATCTGAGTTCAATCTTTCATTTAATTATTTTGTTAAGAACCTGAATTATTTAGCTAATGCTTTGCTCTTAAATAAATGTATTTTTATAGTTCACGAGTCTGATTTAATTGCCTTAGTTAATAGAAAGAGAGAGAGAGGGGCGGGGGGAGGATGGTGTCGAGAGAGAGAGAGAGATGTTGTAGAGAGAGGGGTGAGAGAAAACGGATGTTAACCAGTTCACTCGCCGCACGACCAAGCTACCAAACACTTTTAAGATTACCGAGGCTGGAATCTTGGTAAGATATATATTCATATATATTGTGCATATATATGAAATCTATGGGCGGTGCTGCAGTTCCAGTGCCTACTGACGAGCCGCCACTGTTTACTAATAATTACTATGTGCTGCAGTCTGCAGACAATGTCACAATCAAACTGACCGGTAATTCAACATATTTAATTTACTTGCATTTAGAGTTTAAGTTAGGCTAGCTCGTAAGAATAACTTAGGCTTTCATAGCTAGCCACGGCTTGAACTGTATTTCTTAGTCTGTGGAGGGGGGACAGACAGAAAAATCAGCATTCCTGAAGGTTATGCCAAATCAAGTTAGGCCATGGTGGGCTACCCTTTGCTATTGTCAAATGATACTACTATGCATTTCAGGCAATAAATAGTGTGTTTTTCTTTAATATCTCCTACACTAATCATTTGATCAGAATAGTACTTTGACACAGCACTCTATAGACCTCCCCCTAATTTTTGATACTAAAATGCATTTTCAAATCCCGTTAATTAAGGTGTTTACTCTTGTATTAGTAAAGCCAAAGCCAAATTTTTTTGGTAAGTTTGTTAAACAATCGAACGTATGCTGACCCTCCCTCACTTCGCTCTCTCTCCCTTCTCTCACTTTGCGAATGTTCTTACAATTCTTTTAACAATTTTCAAAATATCCACCTTTAACATTGGTATTTTCCAATATATTTGCCATCACAAGGATATCATTCGAAAATCCATAATGATAAGATTGTAAAAAAAGTAACAGGGAAAATAAAGCATAGTTTTGGAAGTAAAGAAGGTCGAATTATTGTTTCGTTAAGGTTCTTTTAACTGAGTAGAAATAATGAAACACGTGTTTTCCAAAGGTAGGATTGATTGGCTTTACCTCCTTGAAAGGTAGAGTAAATGTAATCAAGTGTTATATAAGTTGACTGAAAATTTTACGGTGTATTGGCTCTCTTAACCATTACTATCGTAGTTTGGGTATCTGCTGTGGTTTAGGCCTAAGCAGTTTGTTGTCTCAGTGTTTGTTTGACTGACGAGATTTTCCCATCATATTCATGACTGGCATAAGTTACTTTGCCCCCGTAAATGCAGAAATGCATTTGCATTACGTCTCCATTCCATATACAAAATGGAACAAGCTAACAGTAAACTAAGGATTAGTCTTAACAGGTAAGAGAAGCCTTAGGTTTGTTGGACACACGCAATAACACAATGTGGCATAAGAAACACAAGCATATTACTGAATAAGTAAATCTTAATATTTACCCTATAGTTCTCCTTATGTATATATATATATATATATATATATATATATATATATATATATATATAAATCTTAATATTTACCCTATAGTTCACTCCTTATGATGTATATATATATATATATATATATATATATATATATTATATATATATATGTGTGTGTGTGTGTGTGTGTACGTGTGTTGTATGTGTGTGGTGTGTGTGTGTGTGTAATTGTGCATATCAGTCCAACAAATTATGTAATTCGTAGATTTTTATCATAGTTTTAAATACTATATTTGTTTGTGTCACAGTATAATTCTGTTCGTATTCTACAGCCATTGTGTTTTCCACTCAGGCCCTTATGATCGTATTGCGACGACATGGGCATGAAAACGACGACAGTGCATTCACTTTTACAGCGAAGCATGGGGAGCAGCACCATCTGGAAACAGACAATTACCCGTCAACGACACATGGGTACCACCCCGACACCTACACCAAGTGCCTTTGATAATTTTGCTATCGGTACCATTCGCCGCTATGTATACATGGTGAATTCGCTAAGAAAAACACATCCACCATTAAAAGTCTGACACAGGGTTTACGTGACAATGGCATCATCCCAGCTGGAACATCAGAATCATCAGTGTGGCGATTACTACTAAGCCTGGTACACACTATGCCATCACGTATCAGCTACGTGATGCAGTAGTGGTGTTGAAAAAAATTAATAGCGGCCAAACAAGTCTGCCGATTAGTACTTTGCCATGAGACTCTAGTGTGGGGTGTAGTTGCTCTGAGTGCTGCAAAAAAGAAATTTTTGTGGAAGAAACGTAGTAACCTGTGGTGTAAGGAATGGCTTTCTCGGCGACCTCTGGAAGAAGCTTCAATGAAATATTTTTGGAGCTACAAGTCGAAATTACACAAGAATGCCAATCCTTGCATTTTATAAATTGTTGGAAAAAAAAAATTGAACCATATAGCTGTAAGCAGGACACCAGCTTTCGAGACAGCATATCACCAGGAGCTCGTTCTTGCAGAGGATCGTATGCAAGCCTCCAATAATCAACCAGGATTTCAAAACAGAGCCTCGGTCTAATCATCCCGAAACCTGTGAAGCCATCTATAATGTCCTTAGGGAGGATTATTTGAAAGTAAGGTTCAAATATAGGTACAAAGTACACAAATATTTTCTTATTACAAGAAACACAGCTCATCAAAACACCATAACTTCGGAGCTCCAGACTTCTGTGATGCTTTGATTGCAGACATTTCCCTGTAGAATTGTGTCTTCAGGGTGTGCAGCTTTTTAGTAATATCATTCATTCCACAATGTACAGTTTACAAAACTTGATAACAGTGATTTTATGGTTCCAAGCTTGCACTCCTGATGTTTCTCATCTTGTAATGCTTGCATTTGATGTTCCAAACAAATGGATGTTCCTTCAGTAATTCATAAAATGTAATGATAGTCCTTGTCCTCTCAAGGGGTTTGGCGGGTGGTGGTGGGAGGCGGACATCCTCTCCCTCTGAACGTTGGTGCATCACTGAGCTGTCAGCTGCGCAGTCCAGGGTTCCCAGGGTGTATCAGACCAAATTATCGTACCACATACCTCTTCAAATTATCGGATTTTTATTTTTATTAGCAATTATCGTACATTTTTCATAATTATTAAATATAGCTTGTATTTCATCTACAGCAATTATAATCTTTATTTTATCTATTAATGTAAGGCGAAATAGAAAAAATTGTGGATGTCATTTCTATTTATGTTGCTAATAATGAAGAAAACAAAAAAAAAATGATAACTTTTTCTGTTAGGTTGTAACAAAGTAGGCCTATTTAGTACTTCAGGTGATTGTTATCGTCATTCTATATCACCCAAATAGTAAACTTTAAAAAAGAAAAAAATCACAAACCTAACATGAGTACTTGCTTTAATGGAAAATTGCCACTTGTTCTTAAACAAAATCACAATTACAACCCCCATTAACAAAAACAAAAACAAAAAAAAAGAAAATGCCCCCTAGCCAAAATCATATAATTGTTTTGACTTTCAATTCTTCACTTGATAGCCAATTTACTACAATCATCCAGTATTACATCAATGGAAAATGAAATGGAAAAACTAACGAACAAAAAGATCACTGTTAATAATCCTCAGTATTGATCATCAATGAAAACGAAACTAATAGATCTAAGACTTATTACTGTTTATGAAGGACTTTTCTCGCTAATTGTTTCTTTATCATCACACAGTAATAACAATTAAAAACGAAAAAATATGTATACAGGAAAAAAAATTACTTTCAATGCCTTCCTTATTCATCATCCTTATCATCATCCATCAAAGGTAGATAGAGGAGAGGTACATTATTTGGTCTGTTACTCCTTTCCATATCTTCTTTTTTTGGCCTTCCTGCTCCTTTTAAGCTTTACTTATTTTCAGGCGGCGGGCAATGAAGGGGTGGGGGGTGGGGGGGGGGTGGGGGGACCTTTGGGTGCCTTATATGCTGTTTGAATCTTCTAAATTTTTCTTAAGTTGAGACGAAAAAGGTGGTTCAAATTATCGTACATTTCCTTTCCAGTAATTATTTCTTACATATATCGCGAATTATCGTATATCGTACGCTCGTTATCGTTTATCGTACGATTGGAGGGTCCAAATTATCGTACTTGTACGATAATTATAGTTACGTCTTGGGAACCCTTCCCTTGTGCTGCAGGTGCGCAATGAAATTGGCTCGGCCACACCCCAACAACACGTTGGTTGATAGCTGCTTCGTGTTGAAAAAAGCCCGTTTTTTTCAACGCATCCATCTTAACAACAAAACTGCGGAGCATCATGGATGCAAATAGTGTGTAACGGGGCTTAACAAAATGGGGTTCTGCTATAAGACCACATAACGGAAAATGTATTGTCAAAAAGGAAACTCAGATATAGTGTGCTGGCGCATTCGCACATCTCCGAGCACTTAATGGAATATTGGAAGGAAGGGGAGGGGAAAAGGTGGTACTACATCGATGAATCCTGGTTCACTCCACGAGGATGCATTCCTAGCAGCGAGTGGGTTTGATGCACCCTCCACCAAAAACCAACTTGAGCGAAGAATAGCCGTTGCCCCAAAAACTCCTCCACCATTCAAAGCAGAATATCATTGGAGTGGTTGACCGTGGCTTGCCCAGCATGACCATTCCCTTCAAAACGCCACACGCCCCGAGCTGTTGTAAATCTGCAAGCAAAATCTGCCCAACTACCTGTGTATAATAAATTGACATCATCCGCTTCATGGGGACATTGAAGTCGTTACCGACTACCACCCTGCTCATCCTGAGCTCAATCTATTGAGCAGGTCTGGGGCTTTAAGAAAAAACGAAACGATTGTGCGTTCACCTCATTGCACAGCGTTTTACTCGGCAGAATTTAAAGGCCAGAACCAGAAGAATGAGGAAGGCGAAGGTTTTGCGAGGGAAGTGTGAGTACACGGTGCAATAACGGACGGTCACAGGGGCGGGGCCTTCTAGGAAGCATAACTCGGTCAATAAATGAGAACAGCCAAAAACCATGTAGATCCTATAATCCCCCGTCACCCATAAAACAGTTGATGATGAGGGATTGATCTGTTCCTTGACAGTGATGGACGATTATTTGAATAAATTTTTGTGATTTTTTTCAGAAAAGGAACAAATTGTTTTTCCTTTACTTTCCAACTGATGGCGGATAATGATTTCACATGATGAGAGAGAGAGATGAGGATAAGAAGAGGAGAGAGAGAGAGAGAAGAGAGGAGAAGAGAGAGAGAGAAGAGAGGACATAAACTTTTTATCATGCTTCTTCTTATCATTAACATCTTGTTTATTATGATTATCATTACAACTGTTATCGTTATTATTACTATTTTTGTCCTTAATTAGGTAAATAGATACCTAAGGGCCCACCAGCAGATAAGGTAGCCCATGGTATGAAAAACTAACAGTATAAAACGAAAGGGCAATGCAAGATTGGAAATAACATTAGATAAAGATAAACCTTCTGCATGAATTTTCAATGCAATTTATTTAACTGTATACACCCTTTAAAAACTGAAGTTAAGCTTGGCTTTAGATATCTGGAATCTCTTGTTGATTGTATTGATGGGTCTTTTGAGTTGTATTTATGAGCAATTTAATTTTTGGTTATCTTTCCATAAAGTCGTTAAGCCGTATAGCACGAAAACTTTTAAGGATTTAAGAGGGGGGTCCTCAGCAGGGCAGGGTTCATCAAGTTGGATAAATAGGCGAAAAGGCTATTAAAACTCCTTATACACCCTGACCGTAAAATTACAACAATATCATGAAATGTTAATAAGAATTATAACAACTGAGTCCAACATCCTCAATTCTAATAGTCAATTTAACAACAAATATAACAGGTATTAGAGAAAGCGGTAGAGTAATGCGACGCCGGACGAGGAACTAGGAAAGGGGGGTTACTGAAGGGATAGGAGGAGGGAGGGACGGGGAAGGTGGTAGGGTATTCGAATAGCTGTTTTGCCTACTTTTCCCGAATTTTTCACTTGGCTCAGGCTTGATTATAGCCCAAGAGGTTAAACACCTTAATTAACGGAATTTTGGAAAATACATTTATACTATAAAACAAAAAAAAAAATTAGGGGGAGGGTCCTTATACAGTGCTGTTTGTCCCAAAGTACTATTTCTGATCAAAATAAATCATTAAGGGAGATATTAACAAAACAAAAAAAAAAAAACAACATATTTTTTTTTCGCCTGAACTCCATAGTAGTTGGATTTACAGCCACTTGGAAGTTAGTTATTATCAAATCTTTCAAAACTTTGAAGTAGATTGGGAATAGGTGAATTAACCCCATTTGTTTTAGAATTCAATATCAAAATATCAAAACTGTTGCAAAAAAAAAAAAAAAAAAAGAAAGGCTAGTGCTGTCGACAAAATGGAAGATACGGACATGAAAATTACACTATAAATTTAAGAAAAAAAAACATGAACTGAAAGGCGGGACTCGCGCTAACAGGGGACAATTTACAAAAGGAAAAAATCAACTCTAAAACAATTGACAAAACGAGGTCCCACGATGCCCAAAATGCAAAACAAGGACAAGAAAGGAGTTTCGAAAAACTGGTAAAAAATCCGCCATGAAATCAGTACCCTCTATAAAAGTGTCACCCGGTTCGCTCAATAAATAAAGGAATAAATAAAAAAAGTTGTTGCAACATTTCGCCTATTCGATTTCTTCAAATAAATCGACATTTGACATGAACTACAATATTTCAATAATCCAAAATCACATGTTCCCCACCTTAAATTAAAATTATGGAGGGATATTTTTATTTAACCGCTCTCCGCATCTCAAAGTGCTAGCAAAGACATCTATTCCCTTTGGGTATTTGACAAGCTTACAGTTTATTTTCATATATCTTTCACGCACGTGAGGCTCCCAGAGATTCGTTGTAAATAAATATTCTGTTCGTGAATTGTCCTTGCTTGCCAATTTTCGGCGACATGGTTCATAATTCCTTTAGAATGACCAAACGAAATTAAACTTTGATATTTCCTTTGTTTACAATGCTTGAACTAAAAGATGGCGTTGGTATTTATCAGGTGCTCTGTCTACTTGTGACGTCATAATGGACAACTATCTATTTCATCCTTATTGTTTATCGTAGTCCACCGATGATCGGTTGATTTAATCTAATTTGTGTCTATAGACGTTTACAGCAGAGTAATTAGGTAATCAGCCTATTCTATTATTTAGACTGGTAAGCGTAGGTGTAATTTTATTGTACTTCACTTTTGCAAAGTAATTGTACTGAGTACTTCTGCTGCAAAAGCACTACATACAATTACAATCTTATCTGAGAGAGAGAGAGAGAGAGAGAGGAGAGAGAGAGAGAGAGAGAGAGAATCTCATTATCAACCTTTATGGGGAAGAGGACCACACTCGGTGACTGTAATCAGACGGTGTAGGTCGTTCTTCTAGAAAACGGGCCATAAAGAACAGCCATGACCACGCAGAGGGAAATTCCGGTCAGCTACGAAGACCGGGACAATTTTCTGAACTTCGGAAAGGTGGTGATCGTTAAACCAAGTGACACGATGCTGCCGGCTGGGTGAGAAAATACAATTTATTGTTTCTTGTGACACAAAATGGGTTACTTTTAGTATATGTGTGTATGGTTATATGCTACGCTTAAATAATTCTCCTCTCCATCAATGGCTGAGCAGAGGACTTACAAACGAAAACTTTCTTCCGTGTCATAATTCAATGACTAACAACCATCTACGTAAGATCTATGCGAGACTTCCATTCCATTTACATATTTCAAAATCATATCAATGGAAACCTTTCGTCCTAGATATCAAAAGGCTTGCAAGAGGTTAAGCCATAGCTTGTCAACATTGCTAGATGAATGCAGTGAAAAACAAAAAAAAATCTTGCCCCTGCCTACTGATAAAGATATTTTTCATTTTAAAATCCAGATGCCATCCTGGCGACATGATACGAGAAAGCGTAATAATATTGCACTAAAATAAAAAAAAAAAGTGGCAAAAAGGAAAAAAAAACTAACTCGTAGTCAAGTTCGGGACCAACTCCGACCAAGATCTACCTCAAAATCAAATGAAATCCGACGACGGTTGACTGAGCACCTAACCTTCGTCAGCCTTTGTTGGGCAGGCGTAACTGTTAGTCATAAGGATTAAAAAAATTATAATAATAAAAGTCTTACTATAGTTCGTAATGTAGAAACTATACTCTGTTTTTTTTCATCAGTCCATCCGCCTGTGGTGTTTTTGTATGGTAACACTGCGTCCCGGGCTTTAGATAGTTACATTCAGCTTACATTCAACGATTATAATAATATCCTATTTCGAATATTAACGGTGTAATTCGCATACAGTAAATTATTAAAACACTTTTCAGTTACAAATGTACACCCAGATATCCTTTTATTTACCTAAAACTTACAATTAGCGTAGCTATCTAAAGCCCGGGACGCAGTGTTACCATACAAAAACACCACAGGTGGATGGACAGATGAAAAAAAAAAAAAAAAAAAAAAAAAAAAAAAAAAACCAAAAAAGAAACAGAGTATAGCCTTTCGACGTTTAAGCAGTTTTGCCCATGAGTTTTAACTAGGCCTAATAGACAAGCAAAGAAGGATGAGTTCGTAACCTCCGTAAACTTATGCTGGGCCGACATAACTGGTAGTCATGAGGACCAAACAATTGGTATTTCCTAAATATTTCGAAGTGTTGAAACCATCCCTTTTGACCCTTAAACATATATGTAATAGTTCTTGGTTATCTAAATTTCACCTTTGAGTTTTCACGAAACCTAAAGAGCTATTAGATTACGTATCAGATTAATCTGTCAGGTTTTTATCTAAACGCCCCATAGTGGTCGCGGTGAGGTCAGGTTGTTCTTATCTAAACGCCCTAGAATTTCTATATATGGGCTTTGGATGTTGCAAAGGTCATCCACCCCAAGATGGATCAAAGGTGACTCAATTTGTTGTATATAAAATTGTCATTGTTCCCGGATCTGTTTCTCGTATTAGATGGATTTAGTTTAATAAAACTATAACATTTTTGGTATTGCTGCACATTATTTGAATTACATTCATACTTAAACTATGGACTCAAACTTTCCTTAGTAGCTGAAGAAAGATTTTGGCGAATTTGTATATATTTCAGAAAGTAGAATAAGGGAAAAAAATATTCTGCAACTTGGCTACTGCGTTTATCAAGAAAGTGAAAATCGTAAGTTGAATTTAAAATATATTTAATAACATCTAGAATTTATGATAAGCCTAATCTGTTTAATTAGCTGGAAGTACCAAAGATTAACTTTTTAAAATACAAACAATAGGCCTTTGTAAAGGGATGTAATACGTACTATGGGAATGTAAATGCAAAATTTGACATGGGACTAATTCAATAAATTCACCATTCGTAAGCTGTAATTATCATAGCATAGGCCTAATTCAATATATTCACCATTCGTAAGTTGTAATTATAGCATAGGCCTAAAGCAATATATTCACCATCAGTAAGCTGTAATTATCATAGCATAGGCCTAATTCAATATATTCACAATTCGTAAGCTGTAATTATCATAGCATAGGTCTAATTCAATATATTCACAATTCGTAAGCTGTAATTATCATAGCATAGGTCTAATTCAATATATTCACAATTCGTAAGCTGTAATTATCATAGCATAGGTCTAATTCAATATATTCACCATTCGTAAGCTGTAATTATCATAGCATAGGCCTAATTCAATATATTCACCTTTTGTAAGCTGTATTCGTATATTCGTTGCAACCCTAAACAAAAGCAGTTGAAAAACCTATATTCTTTACAGTTACAAAAAATTTGCCAACGCCATCTACAACTTCGAGTACAGGAGAGATGATGTCTGCTTGTTCACTTTTCCTAAGAGCGGGACCGGTTTTTTGGACAGCAGGGCATCAATCCTGGGCCAAATGACGCCACATTGGGGAAATCGAGAGGGCGCTGACCGAGAGTCTTAATAACAGAGTTTACTTTGTTGATAATGTAAGTTCTCTATCTCTTTCTCTCTGATTGTAATGATGAATGATCCTTTAACATGCATGGATTAATTGTCTGTAGCATTGTATGTAGTTTGAACTCTAAGAATGCTCTGAGTTGCTGATCATATTCCAGGATTTTATGCATCGTTTCAAAGAGGACGACTACAGGTTAAAGTTGAAGAACTTGTGTCCAGACGCAAAGGAAGATGATGGTCTGGTGCTGCAGTTGGCAGCCCTGGAAAAAGGACGTCGCTTAATTTGGAGTCATCTGTCTTTTGATCTCCAGAATCCAGATGTCCTCGATAAATGTAAACGTTAGTAAACAATAATGACATTGTCGTTCATATTGAAAAAAAAAAAAAAATAAATAAAATAATGAGGTTCATTTGATTATCAAAAATCTAGTCTCCTCACGGTAATATGAAACTACTTGCTATTTCTCGTCTTTTCAAGTAATTGTGGCATAACAAAACGACTCAATGATTGGTCTTCGAGAAAATTAAAGTATCACACCAATAGAGGTGCAGGGCCATACGCGGGTTTTATAAACGGAAGGAAATTTAAAGATGAAATATTATATTTTCATCAGTTTGTTATGATAAAGGCACTTGGTAAATCTGTGTACTAGACGAAGAAAATCTGAACGAAGTGTTTTCTTTCACCAAACATAGTATCAATTTTCTATCTGAAGTGGCAAATTAGTTATATATATATTATATAATATATATATAGATATAATATATATATAAAACGTTAAAATTTTCTCTCATGGAAGAGGGGGGGGGGGTGGGGGCGGGGGGGACTGGTACGGAGGGGAGGAGTTCTTAAACCCAAACATTCTTGCTCTCCATCCTGGAGGCCTTCTAGCGGGATTAGTACTATAGGGCAGCTGAAGGGTCGTCTTACAGTGGCGTCACTACCGTTCCCAGGGCGGACTCTGAAAGTGCCACCCATTCCCGTGCTAAAAAGTACTATAGAGTGGTGAACATTAAACTCTCATTTTAAGCCTTAGCATCTCAAACATTTATTTAATTTCATTTAAAAAAAAGGAGAGAAAGAGAAAGCAGATTTAAACTGAACCTTAAGCTTTGTTAGAAGCTAATAACAACATGAGAGTTCCGACTGATTAGTAATTTCATGGTCTATTGACAATATTGCGAGGTTTGACATCTGAACCGACTCATTTTATTTGTCCATTTGTTAGGTTTTATGTACAGCCCTCCCTTACAGGGATGGTTCCCTCTCTTGCTGGGGTTTTCTAAAGTTTTTTTTATATTTTATAATTGTCTTCTAGTTTTTTCTCACCAGCAACGTAGCTCCTGCAGAATAGAAGGCTTCAGATCTTTTTTAAATTTACTTTCTTCTTGAATGATCTTCACTTCAGGCCCTCGTGCCGTCATTGGACCTCATGCAGTGCACTGTAGACATTACTGAAGGTTCTTTGCAGCGTGCCTTCGGCCCCTAACTGCAACTACTTTCGTTCTTTTTACTGTACCTCTTTTCAATTTCTATTTCTTCATCTTACTTTCCACCCTCTCCTAACACTTGATTCATAGTGCAACGGCGAGGATTTCCTCCTGTTACACCTTTCAAATCTTTTGCTGTCAATTTCCATTCCAGCGCTAAATGACCTCATAGGTCCTAGTGCTTGGCCATTGGCTTAAATTCTATATTCAACTCGACTCATTCACTTCAGGCGGTATTTTGTTGTATAGTCTTGGTGCGCAATGTTCAAATGCTCTCTCACCTGACTTACAATTTGTTCTAGGTTCAAATAGCCTATATGCTTCACTTCCATGCCTGGGCACATTTTCATTTCAGGTCTAGAGAAGCTTCAGCAGTTTCTTAAATATGTTGGTTCCCTATATTTTAGTGCATTAAAAACTGTAAGAAGTATTTTGTACTCTATTCTTGCTTATACTGGAAACCAATGTAGCTCGATTAGTGCCGGGGTTATTCTGCCACGGTAACGTAATCATTTTATTATCTGATGTCTCTATTTTGTACTCCTTGCAATTTTCTTAGTAAGTAGTTAGGAAGCCCGTAGTATATAACGTTGCAGTAGTCAAGGCTTGAAAGTATTTGGTTACAAATTACTGTTTCAGAGTATCTTCGTTCAAATATTTTCTGATAAATGCAATGTTTCTAATCTGATAGTTACAGGTTTTTACAATGTGCAATATAGCCTATGATTTTTCATCGATATTTTGTTATCAATAGAGCTGTTAGAGTTAGTGCACCAAGTGTTGTATTACCAGTAAGATACTTCCAGTTCCCTCACTGCCGCTCCAGCCTTTATAGAATGACGAGCCAATAGTTATTCTTTAGTAGAGTTCATATTTTCGTAGTGCACTATCAGATCCAAATAATCTATTCTCAGTTCTGTCTCCAAAGAGTTTTAGTTTCTTCGCCGACATCCACTTTTTATATCTTTCATCATTGCATCAACTTTGCTAATGGCATCTTCTACTGTTTCAAGAGGAAAATAGAACTGAGAATCATCTGCATGCAGTTTGTAACAAACCTTTTGCTTGTTTAGATAATTCAGTTGTGTAAATGGTAAATAGCAGTGGACCCAGGACTCTGCCTTGGGGCACCCCTCTAATTAGCCTTTCTTTTCTGATTTCACATTTGATATAATCACTGTAACCTTCCTGTTTTCTGAGTAACTTTTGTACCATCTGCGCTAATCATCTTCAATGGCTACTGCTGTCAGGTCTTCAAGCAGCAGATTGTGGTCAACTGTGTCAAATGCTGCACTTAGGTTGAGCATAGCCAGGATACCACATTTTCCACTTGTCATAATTTTTATATGATTTGTAATGGCCTACAATGTGGACACTATTGAGTGTTGTTTTCTCTACGCTGACTGATCAAGTTGTTCCAAGTATTTCCAGTTTGTTCGTGAACTACCGTTGATCTTAGATAGTTTTTGATTAGTTTTAACTTGGAGAAGTTTCTCTCACAACTGGAAGCATTTATTCTGACGGTTAAGAACAATCTTAACATTGTAACAATATTTGGAAAACAAATATCAAGGTTGAACGAACTTCAGAAACCGAAAGGTTGCCGCTGTCAAAAATCACTTGCTGTTCAACAGCAGAGTCAATAAATTTCTGTTCAGCGTTCCGATCAGACGAAATATGCTACATAATCTAGAATTATGCCAGACCAGACCTGCTCAAACGATGTCACAGTGCCCCCAACCCCTTAGTTACGCCACGATCTCTCAGCTTATACTTTCTTCTTCATTCTCTGATGTTCTAAACAATAAGCTCACACAAGTTTTTCCAAAACAGGTCGTTCTGTGATGCGCCACCCGAAGGACAATATGTGTTTTCCCGATACATTCACTTTAACAGTTTGGAAATGCCAGTCTTCCACTTATAGCAGAGACATTCCTAAGTGGGAAAGCGATCTACGGGAGTTACTGGCATCACGCCAACGAGGCTTGGAAAAGGAGGGACCATCCCAACTTGCACATCATGTTCTACGAGGATATGAAAGCGGACATCATGGCTGAGCTTAGGAAGCTGAACGAATTCTTGGGGACGAATCTTACCGAGGATCAGCTTAAGAAGTAAATAGCTGCATTGTTTTCTAGACGTATACTCGGAGCTCGTTTACTGTAGTTAATTGAAATGTGCTGATTACTTTGATTTCGTAAGCTAGTTTAGTAGAGAGAGTGAAGTAAGTTGACCAGTGGACTGAAAATATGTAAGTTGACAGAAGTGAGAAAAACAGAAATGTAATAATTCTTTTTAATAACACCCAGTAAAGAGTTTTTTTTTTTTTTTTTTGTGGGCCTCACAGTCAAATAAGGACATTGATTGCTACAGAGCTTAGTATGATATGTAGATAGCATATGCAATATACGTAAAAACATCGTATCGTGCTTCTAAGTAATCAGTAGAAGGATCCACAGTAATATTCTTGTTTATCAAGACAAAATATATTTGTAGAAATATATACAAAATTTAGGGCTTTCATCCATCCTTGTGTGGACTAGATCAGTGATCAAGTCCACACAAGGATGGATCAGATCCTTCTTCTGATGTAGATAGATCATTAAAATATTCAGTAACTTTGCGCACACAAATCAATTGTTATAACAACCATGTCTTCCTCAGGGTAGCAGAACACACTAACTTCAACAATATGAAGGAAAACCCTACGATGGCTCCCAACAGCGTCGACTTCAAAGGGTCCTTCTTTCACACGGGAAAAGTCGGGTCATCCAAGGGACAACTCTCGCCAGAACTTGACGCTCGGGTGGATGCATGGGTCAAGGAAAATGCTTCGAAACTGGACCCTGCCTTCAAGTACGCCTTTTAAGGTCAAATTTTGAAAGGACTGGGAATTCTGATAATCTGAGTCATTGTGTAGGTGCTTTGACCCTGTTGAAGAACTGAAATTTGAAAGCTAAACTTGTTTAGTAAAAGATGTCTGAACAAATTTGTTTCATGTATTTTTTCACCCTTTTGGGCAGCGATACAACCTGACACTTCCCTTCATCAGCAAAAGATATTTTCTCCTATTATGTTTATTTCTTTCAATGAAAGATAAGTGGTGACCTCTGGCTGAATAGGAAATAACCGAGAAGCAGAGAAAAACGAATTCCTTGAGATAATCTTGCTGCTTAATTAGCCGTATAATTCTTATGGAAAATTTTGCCCTCTGAGATGAGAGTATTTTATGTCAATGAATAGGTCCCTGCTGGACGAGTGGTTTTCGCGCTCGGCTGCCAATTAATTAATTCTGACATATTAGTTAATGGGAATTTAGATTCATGACGAATTTCATTTATTTTACGAAAATCCCCACAAACCCAAACGGATCCATTCTGCTTCCTGACAGTAACAATTGGTGAGGCATAATCTGAGAATTCTACTCTTTCTATAATCTTATTTTTTCCAAGCTCTTGCAGCGCACTCTCAACCTCACTGCTTACCGTCAGTGGCACCTGCGAACCTTCTGAAAAACAGGAACATGACAAACTTTAGGATACAATCGGGCTTGACAGTTCTCAATAGGTTTCAAACTATCTACATTATAGTTTTCCACAAAATCTTTTATATTTAACTAATGGACATTAATTATATTGCACTTATCTATTAAATTCCTACCAATCAAGTTATTTGGGGGAGTCTGACCCAACACAATTATGAATTTAACGTCTGAATGATTTTGCTGTTTGTATTGAAAATTTGAAACTTTGACCTTTCCAAATACTTTAATTGGCACTTGGTTGTAACCCTGCAATTTAGTTCTTCAGTTCAGTAATGTACAATTTAACTTCTTGAAATCATCATACTTGAATGTGGAAGTAGCTGAACCGGTGTCAATTTCGAATAAAAATGGCTTATGATTCAATTGACAACTAACAACATAAGGTTGAACAGAACTCTTGTTTACTATACATCTCAAATCAAGTGACTCTTCATCATTGGATTCCTCCTCTTGGATTATAACTTCTTGAGTCTTCTTCAAGTGGGGTTTCGTCGTTGGCGGCGCTGTTGTGAAAACTAACCTGAAGCTGCTGTACAAGCCTAAGTAGACAATTGTCATAACTTAATACTTTTGCGGGCTTAAGGTGGATTAAATACACACTTCGTGTAAAGTACTCACAGCTTTATTGTTCCTTCACTCCGTTACAGGTGGTATAACTTATGACTTGGGCATAGCATTACTCTCCTATTCTGGCTGCCCTTTTTCGGATCTTGTTTACATGCTGACCTCTTTTCTACCGGATCCCGCCAGCATTAAAAAGTAGAAAAATGGTAATGTGTCTCTATATCAGGATTGTAACAGTAGCTATATGCAGTATGTACGCTATATTTTTTTCAGTTTTAGACATCAAAGATAGTGTTGGAATTGTTTAACAACGAAATTCTGAAATGTCACCCTTTGGGAGATCCGGTCAGGACGAAGTAAACAGAACGTAGAAAACAAATATTATTCGATTTTAAGCTGAAATAGGGATTTTCCGATAATTCACAGAACGTTCAAAAAGTTGTCATTTATTTCCTCTTTTATTAATCACTGACTTCTCATTTTGCCTTAACATGAATCTGTGAGTGTGTGTGTGTGTGTGTGTGTGTGTGTATGTGTGTGTGTGTGTATAACACACGCGATCGGTGGCCGAGGCAAAACATCCTGTTACACTTTACAGCATACATGGGATTTTTGAATGACGAATCCAGCACAAATTCGTTTTAATAACACTACCAGAAAGTAATTTACTTTTTATATTTTACTATAAATGATTTTTCATCACATAATAATATAGAAGCTTCACTTGCATGTGTGTTTACATCTATGGCATTTCAACAGAAGTCTTTCGATTTCTGCTGTTTTGTGTCGTCCGCCCGACGTCGGTGACGAAGCAAACTTTCATTATAAAGAGACTCCTGTTTTACTACTATTAACGTCAGTAATTTTATTTAATAGTGTATGAAAGAGGTGAAGATAACTTTCTACTTATATAATATCAGCAGATTGATCTGAGAACGTAAACTGATGGGATTTTATATACAAGATGGTTTGTTGAGTGTCTTCAAGACCAAGTAAGTTCCTGCAGCAATTTTACAACTGAAGGATACGGGTGTGGTAGAAATTAATTAATTTATATTTTTCTGGACATCAGTTGACAAAACATGAATACCCAGATTAATGCTGTATGGGATCTTTGTTACATCTACATACTTCTAAAACTAGCAGTGACTTTCAGAACTTACTGCACATTGCACTCATTAGCAAGAGATATTTACATACACAGTATTTCATAAGCCTACCAAGTAAAAAAATGTTGCAGTAATTTACACTCCAGGTTAAATTGTTGGTTTTAAATACAGTTGTCACCCGCTATTCGTGGACTCGCCTATTCGCGGATTTCTCTATGGGCTGTACATACCCATTATTCGTGGACAGTTCATCTATTCGTGGTATTTCCACTGAAAAATATTCACAAATTACTGTATTTTCATATAATTTTCGTGACTCAATGCACTCTTTGTGATAAAACTATTAAAATACTCGATTATAAGCATTGTGTGTGTTTTAACTATCCAAACAGGCCAGTCTAATATTTTTTAAGGGGTTTTATCTATTTGCAGTCTAGTATTTTTAAAGGGGTTTTATCTATTTGCAGGGGGTCTGGTACCCATCCCCTGCAAACGGGGGGCGTCTACTCTAATTATAAAAACCAGTTTAATGCTTTAATGCATTTCTTACTTATTAGACTGTGCAGGCTGCCAATAATTACAAGTGTTTAAGCAGCCAGTGATAAAAAATTACTTCTGCATTTAAGTATTTATTTTCTTTGAGATCACCACTGTATTTTACAAATATGTACCCATTATTCAGTAATTATCAGTTTTAAAATGATAGGTTAGGCTGTTAATGATATGTAATAAGCACAGAAGCATGATTTTTTACCTTGTTTTATTTCTTGAACTTTTGGTAACACCTGTATAATATATGAACAGCATAATACAAGCAAGCTTACTAACTATAGTCCATTCACTTAAGGTAGATTCTTGTGCCTACGAGATGTTTGCTTGGCGGCCTCTGATTGGCTGGTACTGGGAGGTAGGCCGCTCGCTCAGTCTCATTATTTTCGTCTGCGGCTTAGAAAACTAGCAATATGTTTATATTTCTTCAATAATCTCACGCTTTGCTCAAGATAGGCAAGTTTTGGTCATGCCAAAGGATTCGGTATTAATTGTACAATTAAGTCATCTTTTTCTGAAATCAATAAGATAAAACACAAAGGAATTACAACGAGTAAAAGTGAAGAGGAAACATTTCATTCTTTATACCTGTTTTTATTTATCATTGGATTTTTAATAATTCATGTTATTAAGATAAAATTAAACTAGTGTTTTCATACAATACAATCACCCTGAATACGTTGGTGCCTTCAGATTTTAGATGCGTGTAATATGTGAAGAGAAAATTTAGAATATGTCTTATTATGTTGCTTGACTTGGCCTGAAAGGAGGTCAATCTTCCTTAATTCTTTGTTGTTTATTACTTCACTGAGATTATTATTTCATATCACTCAAATAAGTCTCTGATATCTCTTTCGTTTGAAAATATATTCATATAATAAAATTAAAAACAAATATTCTGAAACAACCTGATTAAAGCTGAGTTGAAGAGTGTGAAGTCTGTTCACAGAGTTCAACGTCTTTGCTGGACTGAATTCCCCGCTTCCCGCCTAGATCTCGGCTAATGTTATCAGATGCATCCATCAGATTATTATTATTATTTTCCTTATCAGATATGTCCAGACATACTGTATGATATTGGATTGGAAATGTTCGGCAGTCATAATGGGAATTCTGTGTATTTAATCAAAGAAAATGTAATGATGTAACATGGTAAATATTGTCGAAACTGCAACCTCTTATATCACTAACTGGCAACTCAAATCTCTCGCTGAGACGACCAACGCAATGACCCCTTGCAGATCATATTCTCTCGGCAATACTATCAACTTGAATCATTTACGGATGCAACATAAAAGACATATTCTTAATTTTCTCTTCACATACTACATGCATCCAAAATTTGAAAGCACCAATGTATTCAGGGTGATTTTATTGTATGAAAATACAAGTTTTATTTCATCTTGATCGCGTTAATGATGGAAAATCCGATGATAAGTAAAAACAGGTATAAAGAATCAAATACTTCTCTCTCCACTTTTACCCGTTGTAATTCCTTTGTGTTTTATCTTATTGATTTCAGAAAAAGATGACTTAATTGTACTATTAATACCGAATCATTAGGCATGACCAAAACTTTCCTAGCTTGAGGAAAGCGTGAGATTATTGAAGAAATATAAACATATTGCTAGTTTTCTAAGCCGCAGAGAAAATAATGAGACTGAGAGACGCGGCCTAACCTCCCAGTACCAGCCAATCAGAGGCCGGCAAACAAACGTCTCGTAGGCACAAGAATCTACCTAAGTGAATGGACTTTAGTACTCTTCTTAAATCTTAACGACTTTGCAATAATGAACATTATTATACTGTACCTGATTTTTTCTTTTTAGATAACAGACACATGGGGCTGCCTGAAATCCTGGAAAAAAATTTATCCATACATAATATATACATGTTATATATTTTCTTTATTGATTAAAGTAAGCTGGCCACTGATGCTGTTTTTGAATTAAGTTGCTAGTTCAAAGTGTCCAAAAGTGTTTGTCTTCTTGATGCCGGAAATTACATGTATGTATAAAGATTTGGCCCAGGTGTCTATAAACAGACATCTACTGTCCACAAAACCTAGGCTAGGCAAAAAATTTCCCTTGCTGAGATGACCAAGAATAATTGCTTTTTGTCAATTCCCAGTAAGGCAAGATGGAAGCTTTTACTGTATATCACTCTAAAATGTATATATGAGGGGAAGAGCAGTCTCCTGAGTCCTCTATACATGCTGCAGATTATGTGGCCACAGTCTCAAATAGGCCAGACCATCCTATGGCATTGTCTGAATATATGCTTATTAGAAAGCTTATGGTAGGTCTAAGGGATGAGGTATT